>NC_068983.1:85684127-85692572 GCF_001194135.2 Octopus bimaculoides
TATATATAATTAACGAAATAACTAAACATTGATATATCTAGAGTAAGCTTTATTGACATAGGAAAGGTTTTCCTAATAGAAATTTACCATGGGAATATAGAAAAAAACGAGCAGGTGCGCACTACTGAAAGTATAATTTTTCTATCATCCTTTCATCATTGTATACCTTTGACTTTTGTTTCTATTTATAATTCCTTTATCTATTTCTGTTGCCAACGTTTAATTTAATGTCTTATTATTATCATTATTATCCGCATCATAACTACCAGCATCATGAAAGTGCTTGAAAGAGGGCTACAGGAGTGATTGACAACAAACCGCTGAGATATAGATAGACCTGCCACCCTCTCAACTCACTCCAGAGATGCGCAGTCTTGCCAACAACAGGCAGCCCAGGCTTGTCTGGATATTACTCGATGATACCACCACTGGCACACTGAAAACCTTGCACTGTTTCGACGAACCTGCGCCAAATAAATAGTACATGAAACAAGAAAAGAAAGGGGGAAAAAAGCTAACATAATGTAAATGCTCACAGCTTAACATCATAAGTACGGAGAGGAAACCATAAAAGAAACATATGTACAATATACATGTATAACGAGGTTACACTAACATGCACATACAAATCTATGAATGTGTATGTATGTGTGTGTGTATATGTATGTGTGTGTGTGTATATATATATATATATATATATATATATATATATATATATATATATATATATATATATATATATATATATATAAACACACAAATGGGGAAAAGACGAACAATGTTTATATGTACGAGTGGGGATGTATATATATATATATATATATATATATATATATATATAAATGCATGTATGTATATATACACACACATAAACAGCGTTTGTATACGCGTGTTATGTGTGAGAAGAGACGCTCGTTGAAATTCATAACTAAAGACCTCGACTTTCATATATATATATATATAATACGTATTCCTTTTTAAACCAGTAGGAATTGTAGTGGTCAAAAATGCATGCTTTCGTTTGACTCAAGATAGATATAAACAAATACATCGTAAATACATAAATAAAACAATGACCTTAAACTATAAAGAGATAAGGATAATAATAGCAAAATAACAAAACAAAAACACTATGGTCTATGAAAAAAAAAATTAAGCAAGACTTGCTACGCAACAAAAAGCCTTCGTCTTCATACCACAATAAACAAAACAAAACAAGCTGTGTCCCTCGCCCTCTCGTGTATCTATTTATGAAGGAAAAACGAAGGCCATGGAAACTAATAGGATAGAGACAGAGGAAAGAAGAATAAACATTCATCAGATAACACCATCAAACTCCTACAATAAAAGGCAAAACTTCAGTTTCGTAATTTTAATATCCTCATGATCAAATTAATATTTGGTCAGTACCCGAGTCTATGTTTATATCAAAATATAGCACAGTAAAAATTTTCATTCGTTTGAAGTTTTTATTTTTTTAATATTTTTATCCGATGATATATGAAATGTGTATACAGTTTTTTCAGGGTTATTTTTCTTTTTCCATATAAATCAGGCACTAGGAGTGGACAAAAGCAACAAAATGCTAAATGAGATGTGATTGAAAGATAATAATAAAAATTAAAAAAATACATTTATGCTTTTGCTTTGATCAAGAAAATATACGTGTGTATATATATATAAGGTTGCTTTAGTGAATACAAGAGCAAATATCTAATAATAAATAACGCACCATGTTAGCTAGATACAATATATTCCGTTGTTATTGTTAATACTGGTGGTATGAATATGTGTGAGTGTGTGTATATGAAAGATATAGCATATCTCCTTGTATGCGTGTTGATATATAGACGTGTGTGTGTGTGTGGACTTACCTTGGGAAAGCTCTCCAGGCAGTAGTACTTCACATCATGTGCAGTTAGATGCAATATCAGGCAGCAACAGCAGGAAGTCTTAGGACATTGTAATAAACCCGAGGTAAGTAAATAGCCACGGTTGCTGCCAAAATTATGTATGTTGTGAACTACATAGAAAACAAGCATACATGGACTTATTATATTTCTTTCACTTGTTCGCTCTCTCTGTCTATTTATGTTGTGGTTGATCTCAAACAAAAGAGAACTCGAGAATACGTAGTTTTTTGTAACGCTACCTCCGATTGGTTCGATTCGATGACGCAAAAATTGCTTTATTTCAACCGCAACAAAATAGAAGTCGATATAATTTTTAGAATAAAAACTTTCCAATAACACAAGGCTCCAGAAATAGTCTTTATATACTTCTTATGACTATTTTCTCTTTTTTTCAAACCAGGTAATGTCTCAAAAGAGATTTCTTAAATACCTAACAGTAGTCGTAAGCTATCAAGAGAAATAACCAATGAAAAGCAGTTTTGCTCACGTAAAAAGGACCATGTGGATACTTCCTCAATGTTTTGGTCTGAATGTGACGTCATAGAAGGAGACGAGATAAACAGTAACAAACCTAGCAAGTTTGTTTTCAGGGATTGTTTACTGTTTACTTTCGCTCGATCTTTTTTTTATTTAATCTAATATTCCAGTCTTTAACTTCTTTCTAAATATTCATATCTTTTATATGACAAATTAATAATACATTATTTCGATTTATTTCACGGCCTTTTTTCTAAATATATTTATTTATTCGTAGTTCGCAGTAACAGTGACTTTCGCTCATATCCTCCTTGTAGTGCATAAAGAAGCATATCAAAATTGTTATCAATGAATTTGTTGAATAATATTTTGTCTCGATCCAAAAGAAAAACATTCAGAGATGTTTATTTCTTCTAAAACAACATACTACCATTAGCAACATATTCTGTTGTTGTTTTTCTTTTCTTTCTCTTTTTCTTTTTGTTCTTGCTGGTAATATTTAATTGTATATGGCAGGCAGGATGCCTTGCCATATTGTATCCTGTTTGTGAGTTCAAATTCCGTTGGAGTCGACTTTGTCTTTCATCCTCCCTGGATCGATAAAATAAGTAAGTACCAGTCAAGTACTGAGGTCGATCTTAATCCACAATAGCCATCCCACCCCAAAACTCATGGCTTTGTGTCCACGTTAGAAATCAATATTTAATTGTGATATTCTGAAGTTTTTTTTAGGTTTTATTTTTTTTCATAAATTCTTTTGTGAACGTTTATAAATATAACAAAAAATGTGAAATGTGCCTATATATTTGTGTATACGAGTGTATATGTATGCATGTTCTTTTATATTTGTGTGTTTATGTGTGCACATGTAGGTGTGTATTGACGTTGTATAGGCAAGCTTATCTATCTTTCTATATATATCATGCATATATACAGATACATGTACATGCATATATATGTGTGAACATTAAATGACTCAACATGCTCTCACTCCGAATTTAGTAAAGTCTGCTATCTGTCTGTCTATCTAGATAACTAGCAAAATAATTAAATTCATAGAATAGAATCATAAATATTCTCTTGTGTTCCTGTAGTATGAATTTATGGATTTATTTAATTTTGCAATTCCCTACATACAAACTTGCTATGGTTAACTGCTTATCTTTAGTGTCTTTCAATGACGTCACATTCAGACCAAAACAGCGAGGAAGTATCCACATGGTCCTTTTTGCCCAAATATGTGTTTGTGTGTAAATTGGGAACAGCCTTTCTTTGAAACATGTTGAAGTAAAGGCATAATCATGTCCAAGTTTAATCTTTTTTATTAAGGATTGTTAGCCCTTTTCTTTTAGATTGGAACAATAGCGTTCCTTAATTCATTAGTCCATTAACGTTCTAGTTCTCATCATCAGAACAACGTGATATTCATCGAGGTGCATTGTTCGCACATTTCGTGTGTGTGCGTGTGCGCGCCTTTTGACAGAATAATCAATTGGAGAGGACGTTGAACTCGAAGTTTGTGGGTCATAAATTCATTGCATCTCTTCGCAAGCAACTTCATTCGACACAGCTCATTTGACTTAATGTCATTAATAGGTACCAGGCCTTCAGGCATTTCATTTTTTAATTGTTTGTATTTAGAGTCTAAAGCTATATAAACTAACTGGCTATGTTATTGAGATAATAGAATAGTCTGCTACTACTAATAAGATAGCTGATAAGTTCAAATCGTCTACAATTATGGAGACGAAGTGGCAGAGTCAATGGAACACTGGATTGATTGCTGTGTAACATTTGTTCTGACTCCGAGCTCCAAATTCAAAATCCTGCTGAAGCCAACTTTGCCTTTTATCCTTTCAAGGATACATAAAAGAAAAATGTTCCAGTTGTGGGCAGTGGGTTGGTGAAACTGTAAGAATGTCAGACAGGATGCTTTGCAATATTTGTTCAGTCTCTATATGTTATGAGTTCAAATCCAGCAATGGCCTACTTGGCTGCTAAACCTTAACTTAATCAAGTTTCATATCACCACCTGGCACCAGTAGTACTTTTAGAGGAGTCAACTCTGTTGCAGCCATCCAGGTCAGGTCATCAGTTGGAGGATACCTTCTTGTCTCCCATCAGTTTCAGATGCCTTGTAAAGGGTCGTGGGCACAGTCCTTTCCCTTGACTAAATACAGAAAAAAAATTCAGAATTCTATAAGCACAACATTCAATATACATCTAACTGCTGGTTGCCTATTCTTATTTCACACTTGTATGGTTAGTAATATGACATGTATTTCACCTGTAAAAATGTTTCTTTCATTCAACATTGCCATCATCACCATTATTTAACATCCATTTTCCATGCTTGAATGTGTTGGACAGTTTGACAGGAGGTGGCAAGCCAAAGAACTGTGACAAGCTCTATTGTCTGCTTTGGCATGATTTCTACAGTTGGTTGCCCTTCCAAACACCAAATACTTTAAAGATTGTACTGAGGGATTTTTATGTGACACCAGTACCATCAGGGATGCCAAGTAACTTGTAAGACCAAACCCCGCTCAACTGGGAGGTAGCTTTGTGCTAGTTGATGAGAGGCTAAAAAGTATAATAGAGGGATAGAGAGAGGTATTTTGCTGTAGGCAAGACACAGCTACCCCAGTTGAAAATGAAAGGAAAGAAAGATAGTGGTGAAGGAGATGTGTCAGAATATATTCACATGGTTGGGAATGTGTAGAAGTAGATCTTTAATATAATTGCATTAACAAAATGCAATTATTTAAACTGAGTAAAACCATTCTGCCCATATTAAACTCATACATTTAACCCTCTCAGATGTAATATTTATTCATTGTTTTAAATTAATCATGCATTATCTCATCCCTTCAATGATATTATTTATATTGAAAACGACATTGTAGGATAGGTGTGAGAAGCCAGATATGGCTGCTTTGAACATAAAATAGGATGAATATTTGGGACAGTTATGGCCAGTTTAAATGCTAAAGAGTGAACCATTTTGAAATCATAGTCAAATTTCCCTCATGTCACTCATTACTGTCTTAAATACAGAGAGGGATACATTGGATAATATAGTCCTTAAACCAACAGGATGGTCATTGGTGAATTAACTTTGGTTACTGTTAGGCTTCATTAGGACTGGCCTGGACAAAACAAAATAAACAGCAAGCTGAAGAATAGAGTATTTGAAACAGTGTAAACCTAATCCTTTCTACTATAGGCACAAGGGCTGAAATTTGGGGGAGGGAAATAGTCGATTTCATCAACTCCAGTGCGTAACTGGTACTCATTTCATCGACCCCAAAAGGATGAAAGGCAAAGTCAATCTCGACAGAATTTGAACTCAGAACATAGCTACTGGTGAAATACCACTAAGCAGTTTGTCCAGCGTGTCAACGATTCTGCCAGCGTGCCACCTTTCAGTACAAACCTAATAGTTACTTCATTTATATTGCACAGCTAGAAGACAAAGTTAATCCCAGTGCAATTTGAATGCAAAATACAGAAAAATGTAACTACCATACATGAAGGTATTCTAGTCCATTATTAGCTTACTTGTTTCAGTCATTGAACTGTGACCATACTGGTGCATGACCTTGATGGCTTTAATCAATCAAACTCACCCAACTTCTTAATTTATGAAGACAAAAAGCACTAGTTGCTCAGTGATGAGTGATAAATGCAAAAATGAACACACACACACTCACATACATATATGTGTGCGTGTATATATATATATATGTACATGCATGCATACATACATATATACACAGGCAGACAACTATCATCAGTATCACTGATTTAATGTCTACTTTTCCATGCTCACATGGTCAGGCAGAATTTGTTGAGGCAGTTTTTCAATGGCCAGTTGCAATTCCTGTGTAACTAACGCTCACTTGTTTCCAAGCAAACTGATATTTTCCCTGGCTAGAAACAAAGGACATTGCTTGTTGGATGGAACTGTTCTCACATAACTATAGTGTTATGTCAAGACTACTAAACACAAAAATAAACACACACATATACAATAGGCTTCTTTCTGTTTCCATCTACCAATTCCACTCACAAGGTTTTGTGCCCAAAGTGCTACATGGTTGTGAAGCAAACTCCTTAATTATGCAGCCATTCATGGGCCTCCTTTAATGTCTCTGTTACACTACAAATATAATAATAGTAATGGTTTGTAAAATAGGCACAAGACCACAAATTTTGAAGGAGAGAATAGTCAATGAGCTCAACCTCGTATATTTGTTTGGTATCTATTTTATCATATACTTTACTGGTATTTATTATTATTATGGTTGAGTTCCAGTCCAGGCCACAGCAACAAAGTCCACCTGCTACACTTTTTGGTCCATCATCACTGCCTCAAGGTCCTGAATACAGTGTGGTAAGTAGCTTGCTTACCAACCACATGGTTCCTGGTTCAGTCCCACTGTGTGGCATCTTGGGCAAGTGTCTTCTACTATAGCCTCAGGCCGACCAAAGCCTTGTGAGTGGATTTGGTAGACAGAAACTGAAAGAAGCCCGTCGTATATATGTATATATATATATATATATATGTATGTGTGTGTGTGTGTGTCTGTGTTTGTCTCCCACCATCGCTTGACAACTGATGCTGGTGTGTTTACGTCCCTGTAACTTAGCGGTTTGGCTAAAGAGACCGATAGAATAAGTACTAGGCTTACAAAGAATAAGTCCTGGGGTCGATTTGCTCGACTAAAGGCTGTGCTTCAGCATGGCCACAGTCATTTGACTGAAACAAGTAAAAGAGATAAGCAATATATTTGACAAAGGAATTTGAACACTAAAGAGTTTTAAGCTCATCAAAATATTAACTCAGAGTGTAAAGAGCTCGATCAAATAATGCAAGGCTCTTTTTTGACACTCGAATGATCCTGCCAATCTACCATGAGGATAATTATGTTCCTCATATTTTCCTTCCATCTCAGCATTGACAACAGTAAAAACTAATAAAGGTTAGTAGACAAAAATATTTAATCCATAACTAGTCTGACAAAATATATTGTAATTTTCCAATGGCTCAAGCCATAGGTGAAACAGAAATTTTGTTGGATCACTAATTGTGGATTAAATATTTCTATTCACTCTCAGACCCACCTTTGAATACTTTATCTTAAGTGGCCAGACATGGTTTCTTTTTGAACTTGTCACTCCTTGAATAAATATTATTTGATACACATATTTATACAGTAGATTTTTCAGAGTTTATATTTGCCAAATTCTACACAAAATGTTATTGTGAACCCAAAGCTACGGTAAGAGATAGTAAGGTACCACAGAGTAAGATTGAACTTAGAGCTACAAGCGAACTTCTTCACCACACCACCATACTAAACACCAGGTCAAATATCATCATCATCATCATCATTTCAATATCCTACAGATTATGCTTACATGAGTCAGAGAGAGTTTATTGAGATAGACTTTCTGTTTCTAAGCAAAGTAATATTTCCTCATAGCCAGGCATGTTCTCATAGAATATTGGAAATGAATAACACTACCTGCATGACAATCATTTAACAATTATCACATGATGTCAAGACAAGTAGACACACACACACACATATATAAATATATATACATACATACATATATATATATATATACATATCTTTTGTCATTTTGTCTATGAGAACATGTCTGGCTATGAGGAAATATTACTTTTATTTGTTTCAATCATTAGACTGTTGGCATGCTGGGGTGTAGCCTTCAGGAATTTTAGTCAAACTAGTTGACCCCAGTACTAATTTTCTTTTTCAGCCTACTACTTATTCTATTGGTCTCTTTTGCCAAACTGCTAAGTTATGGGGGACATAAACACACTAACATTGATTGTCAAGTGGCGTTGGGGGACAAACACTAAGACACACACACACACACACACACACATGACAGGCTTATTTCAGTTTCCATCTACCAAATCCACTCGCGAGGTTTTGGTTGGACCAAGGCTATAGTAGAACACACTTGCCCAAGGTGCCATGCAGGGAGACTTAACCACGTGGTTAAGAAGCAAACTTCTTAT
>NC_068983.1:85692883-85695729 GCF_001194135.2 Octopus bimaculoides
TATATATATAAATATATATATACAGTGGTATACAGGGCGATTAAATTTACTAACAATATGTTACTGGTACTTTATTTTATGGACCCACTATACCCTGGTTACCTCTACCCCGACCACCCTGAATAAATTATGAAATTGTCATCACTGTCATCATTGTATTCTCCCAATACTGCTGCTACGAACAGATTCAGGACTTCAGTTTATGATACAGTTAGGATAGACCGACAAGGCATGGTTCACGATGTGTCATGTATGATGTCATGATGACATCTGCTGTAATAGTTTACTTGTGACACCTTCACAGCAAGCAGAACCACTTCAGGCAAGAGGCATCTTCTATTCCAGTATGCTTGTAAGTGTAAATCAGTGTGTTTGAGAGGGTGTAAATATCATCACCAACTCAAACACACATAGCACATACATAACACATACACGGACATGCATGCAAACTATATTACAATATGTGTATGTATGTAATGTAAATAAGTATCTATCTAACTATATATATATATACATACATACATACATACACACACACGCATATATATATATATATATATATATACACACATATATATAAACACACATACATATATAAATATGTGTATACATATATACTTACATACAAATACATAACTAAATTTCATATGTACATACACATACATATAGACATTATATATGTATATATTATGCATGCATTTATTCATTAGCTCACACATTTGTTATGTGTGTGTATGTGTGTATAAATGTATGTATATGTGTACATATATAGATAATAATTTTCACTCAAAAATGATGTGATGTTTACTTGTTTTCAAAAATCTTGTGTGCTGTGGATTTTTTTCTGTTTATATTTTTATTTTTATTATTATATACATATATATATATATATATTTGCTTAATTTTATTTTATATCAAGCTAATGGCATAAATATAAAAAACACAATAACAAACAATTATCATCAAATGGATCATCTTAGTCATGAACAATGAATGCTAAATGCTCTAAGTCAACCATATCTAAGCAGTTGAAAATCTATGAAGGTCAGAGATTGTTCTAACATGGTTGATTGTTTGTGTTTATTATAATAATTTGTGAGGTTTTTGTTTGTTTGCTTTTTTTTTTGTAAACTTTTGCTTTAATTACTTTTCTTTGTTTTAATTTTATTGTTGCCTTTTGTTTTCTTGTGTATGTGTGTGTGTTCTTTGTTTCCATTGATTTTGCAAAAGATTTAAAAGATTTCCATGTTGTTTCTGTCATTCAATGTACATAAAAGATTGTCATCTTACTTCCTGCATTTCTGTACAATAATTCTATTACATATATTCTTCACCTGTCTATCTGCCTGCTTCAGGTTCACCATCCATCACTCCTCTTTCTCCCTACATCATCTACCCCTCTTCCATCCTCCCACACACCAGTCTCTGCTGTCTCTCTTTGATAAAATAGCATTTACAAGTGTTATGCCTAGATACAAAGAATAAGAGCTGTAAAATATCTCCCTCTGTCTCACTCTCTCTCTCTCTCTCTCTCTGTTTTTTTTTTCCTTTCTTCTCTATCACTCTCCTCTCTTTGTCACATATACATTTAATCAGTTAGACACACATGTATATAAATACACGCTCACAGACATTGCTCTCACTTGTAACACACATCCCATTCCCACATGTCTGCTTCAGTCATAGATTTTATGTCAACATAATTACATATTTCAATCAGGCACTATAATGCATTGGTAAGCTCTTTGCAAATCAAATCTGAAGCCTGGTTTCAATTCCCAGCAGGAACAACTTCACTTTGCTTACGTCATCTTAATGCCTTTGAGTGAGGTAAGAAAATCACAACCTCCTGTTTTACTTCTCTTAATAAATATCAAGCTTCAGGACTCTCTAGAAAACAATTAGCAAGATTTTCTTTGGTCTCTGCTTCAATTACACTGATGACAATTTCACTAATTATTCCTCCTGGGTCAATAAAACAAGTACAAGTTATACACTGAAGTTGATTTGATAACATTTTAGTTATTACCTTGTGAAAAAAGTATAAATAAGTACAAATTTTACCCCAGCTGAGTTTATATATATATATATATATATATATATATATAGGCGCAGGAGTGATTGTGTAGTAAGTAGCTTGCTAATCAACCACATGGTTCCAGATGGCTCAGTCCGACTGCATGGCACCTTGGCAAGTGTCTTTTACTATAGCCTCGGGCTGACCAAAGCCTTGTGAGTGGATTTGATAGACGGAAACTGAAAGAAGCCTGTCATATATATGTGTGTGTGTGTGTATGTTTGTGCGTGTGTCCCCTCAACATTGCTTGACAACTGATGCTGGTGTGTTTATGTCCCCTTTATGTTTAGCCCCTTGAGGGCAATAAAGAAATAAGAATAAGTACTAGGCTTACAAAGAATAAGTCCTGGGGGTCCACTTGCTCAACTAAAGGCGGTGATCCAGCATGGCCGCAGTCAAAATGGCTGAAGCAAGTAAAAGAAAAGAATAAAAGAATATATACATATATATATATATAATTATAAAATCTGGTAATTAGTCATATATTAATTAATATCGATTAATTATCAGGAGGCCAGCACATCTAAAGAATCAAAGAGATTCAGAAATATTATCTGCAATCTCAGGGGATTAAGGTACATTTTTCAAAAAATAACGTCGACCACTAACGTGGACAATTAATGCGCTAGAAATAGATCACATCTTGTGTCTATTAAGACCTAAATTCTTCTCAACATGAAATATAGCAGCATAGCAAAAACGTGAGCGGGCAAGACATTTAAGATCACCTAAAAAAGCATTATTAAACAGGAACTAGTTTCGGATTTAA
>NC_068983.1:85696705-85697633 GCF_001194135.2 Octopus bimaculoides
TGGGTATTCATAGTTATCGCCAATCTAACATGGCAGTCCAGAAAAAATAGGACAAATGCTGCCATTGCATGGACTGTCATGTTGGCTTAGTGATAACTATATATATATATATATATATATATATAGAGAGAGAGAGAGAGAGAGAGAGAGAGAGAGAGAAAGAAAGAATGAGTGAGAGAGCAAAACATGCATACATAAAGGCACTCTGTCAGTTGCGATGATGAGGGTTCCGGTTGATCTGATCAACCACTCAGTCTGCTCATGAAATTAACGTGCAATTGACTGAGTACTCCACAAACATATATGTTCTTAATATAGTCCTCAGGGAGATTCAGCATAACATGGAATGTGACAAGGCTGGTCCTTCAAATTACATGTACAACCCATATTTGCCAGCTCAGCTGAATAGACTTGAGCAATGTAAAACAAAGTGTCTTGCTCAATGACACAATGTGCCACCAGGAATTGAACTCATGATTTTATGATCCTGAGCCAAATACCTTAACCACTAATCCATATGCCTTCACTCATGCACGTGCACACATGCATACATACATACATACATACATACATGCATGGATGTTGGCAAGGCCATATGGTTAAAAGTTCACTTCCCAACCACATAGTTTTGGGTTCAGTCCCACTACATGACACCTTGAGTGTCTTCTACTATTGCCTGAAGCTTACCAAAGCCTTATGAGTCGATTTGGTTGATGGAAACCAAAAGAAGCAATTATTATGTATGTACGTGCATGTGTATATATATATATATATATATATATATATATATATATATATATATACACACATTTGCATGTCTCATCAAATCATCCTAGATCTACAATAGATAGTATTGTTACGGGCATTTCGATTAGAATATCAAATCTTTCATCGAACGAAGAAATTTTTAACCAACACATGCCAGTTT
>NC_068983.1:85698354-85698649 GCF_001194135.2 Octopus bimaculoides
GTCCTCTCGGCGGACTTTGTCCACAAACGTAGTGTATAAATGCGTAGTTAGAGATGAGGACAAACAAAATAAGTTTTATATTGGAAGTTCAGTGAATTTTAAAGCCAGGTATAGGGCGCACATGAGTTCCTTTTCTAATGAGAAATATTATACTTCCACTACACTTGCCTCTTACCTGCATGACCTCAAGAGGAAGAATAAGAAGTACTATCTTGAATGGTCAATCTTATCTAGAACCCCCCAATTTAGGGCTAATATTAGCAAGTGCTTATTATGCATTAGGGAATCCCTTTCC
>NC_068983.1:85698659-85704315 GCF_001194135.2 Octopus bimaculoides
TAGGGCTAATATTAGCAAGTGCTTATTATGCATTAGGGAATCCCTTTCCATTCTTAGGTCTTTTGGGCTGAAAACCCTGAATAAGTTTATCGAGGTAATCCCTTTTTGCAATCATAAATTTTCCTCCACATATAAAAATAGAAATAAGAACAAAAATAATAGTATTAGTACTGGTAATAATGGTAGTAATGGTGATGGTAATGATAGAAATAAAAATTAAAATGATAAGACAAAAATATTGATATTAAAATAATAATAAAAATATGGATACAATGGTAGTATTTATTTTTTATTTATTTTTCATCATGGCTTACGTTGGATTTGAAACCTAATAGTTTTTAGTTACAAAACCTGCCTGACTATTCTAAAGGGTATACTAAAAATTAGATTTTTTTTTTTTTTTGGTCTGGTCCATATTATTATTTATTTAAGCTTGCTCTCATAATTATAATTTTTTTTTTGACTGGTGACTTCGTTGATGTCTGTGTGTCTTTTTTTTACCCTGAAGAAGTGGTTATCACCAATTTGTGCTCTATTGTGCACTAAATACGATGATATACCCCCGAAATGGCCATAGGTGTTCTGTGTTTGTGTTCCACCTATACTTGTAATCCACTGTAAATGATGTTTATGGTTTGACTTTACTGATGTTACCTGCGGAATGGTGAAATATGGATTTTACTTTGGCACACATTGGATGTTCTGTTGTTGTTTTGTCCCGTGCGCTTCGGTATTCCTGTTTATGAAATTGGATTTTACCTACTAAATTTGCTGTCATGAATGACGTAGTTGAACTTTCGTACTATTTATCTTGAACTTCTTTTATTGGCTATTGGCCTCAGCGAATGAACTGTTGTGCTACGTTTCCCTATGTATTATTTTTTTCTCTATATTTTTTCTATATATGTATATATTTTTATTCTACTGTATTTGTACCAGTCTCTAATATTTTTAATCAACTTTTAATCGCAGTTTATTTATTTATTTATATTATTCTATTGTATTTTTAATTGATTTTTATTCTTATGTATAAAAATTTTGACTTCCCTTTACTAATTTGGTTTTGTGGTCTATGTTGTACTTCTTATATGTGGTCATTGGTGGGCTACAGCTTTTTGAGTCGATGACCTAACGGTTTTATTCTGCAATTAACTTTATATATATATATGTGTGTGTGTGTGCATACACACGCACACACACACATGCACAAAGGGGTTCACATTGGCAATTTAACTTGAAAGTATCTCCATGTCACCCTGCATCTTTGGTTTAGTGGATTACTTAAAAGAAAGTATCCCAAGTAATTCAAATGGTGAGTATGGTGGTCCATACAGAGTTAAACAGTTTTCTATTGGTCCCAGTTACCTTGTATTATTTATTATATTATAGACTTTATATTTGGTAATAAACTACACTATTAAAACATGTGTAGTGACCAAGGAAGCCATATTTGCTTTCCGTAGCACTACTGTGCTAATGCGCAGCAACCAAATATGACTTTCCTGTATAGTGGTCAGGAAGCAAAATTTTGTCGCCGCGCATTAGCACAAAAGTGTTACAGCAACATCAGCCTATTACAGCTGGCTGCAGATTAATACATGGCAGCTTCCACCCAGCAGTGTTGTGCGCTGTTTTCAATTTAGTTAGTAGAAGGACGCAGGATGACCAACACAGAATTTTCATTGCAAACGGCTCCTAGTTTCTCACTTCAACTTAGTGTTGTGAACACCCTTTTACAGTCCAGCTCCCTAAATGAAATTGATAACATGAATAATTCTTTCTCTTGTTGATTCTGGTGCTGCTGATAGTATTTGGCTGGTTAAATTCGCCAACCTCCGCTTTCTGCAATCACCCTGCAAGATGTGAACCACTCACCTATACAGACGTACAGTCAAAACTCCCTTTTCTTGGATTTGGCCCTGTGAAGAGATTTTAAATGGATTTTTATCATTGCCGACCTGCCTTACCCAATCCTCAGTGTAGATTTTCTCCATCACTACTCTCTTCTGGTTGATGTTCATAAGCGGCGACTTCTAGACAGCACTACTGACCGTGCTATTTTTGGAAGAAAGTTGAGCAGCGTAGTATTCTTTATCACAGTGGTTGGAAACCCACATCACTCAATTTTGGACTCTTTCCGGGAGCTCACTTGAATTTCCAAGTGAGTGCATCTGCTCATACTACAAAAACATATATCTACAAAGGGTGCTCCAGTGTTTTCATATCCTCATCATTTGCCTCCGGAAAAGCTCAAAGTAGTCAAAGCCAAGTTTAATCACATGCTGCAGCTCAGAATCATCTGCTCTTCCACAAACCAATGGGCCTCACCCATGCACATGGTCCCTAAGGGCTCTTGCAACTGGAGACCTACAGGAGATTTCAAACATCTAAATGCTATCACCATTCCTGATAGGTATCCAATTCCTCATCTCCAAGATTTTGCTTCCTCACTGTTTGGATGTACTGTATTTTCCAAGCTTGATCTTGTGAGAGCTTATCACCAGATTCTTGACTATGCCATTTGGCCTTCAAAATGCTGCCAGCACATTTCAGCAGTTCATAGACGAAGTCATTCATGGAATGGATTTCATCTATGCATATATTGATGATCTTTTGATTGCCAGTTCTTCTGCTGAAGAACATGCTCAACATTTAAAGCTACTCTTCCAGCACCTTAACCAATTTAAAATGTGGATTAACCCTGCTAAATGTGTTTTGGACACATCCTCTCTTGTGTTTCTTGGCCACATCATTGACAAAGAGGGCATTAGACCTCTTCCAGAGAAAGTGCAGGCTACTGAGGACCTTCTTCCTCCTACTTCCCTTCGCCAGTTGTGCTATTTCCTTGACTTGCTGAACTTTTATCACCACTTTATCCCTCACTGTGCTGAACTCCTGTCTCCACTTATCAAGCTCTTAAAGAATCGTTGTAAGAAGAATGAAGCTATTGCGTTAACTCCGGCCAAGATGGAAGCTTTTGATGCTTTGAAACGTGACTTGCTAAAGCATCTCTATTCACACACCCTGTCTCCAATGTAAAGATTTTGCTTGTGGTTGATGCATTGGACAGCAATCAGTGCTGTATTACTGCTGTTTCCCAGTCATTTCATCAACAAAACTTTCAAGCGTCTTACCTTCTTTGAACTCTTTCAACACGCCATCCTCTGAATTTGTGACATGCAAATTCAGATCCTTCAGTTTGACGTCTCTGAAGCCCTGCCCGCTCTGTCTTAACTTGGATTCTCAGCCTCAGTGAAACTCATTTTGACTACACTCTTCCAGCCACCATGAGGCGTTACATTCACTGGCTGATGTTAATCCTGCATCCACTTGCAGCACACCAGACACACACTTCCATCACACCCACTTTCATCTCATTGGGCCCTAGCATGTACATATTTCTACTGACCACTCTCATGTTTGTACATTTTGCTTTTCTTGTTTTCTTTTTCCAGTGTTTGGACATTTGGTTTTGCATTTTTCTTCTTCCTTTTTTCTTGTTTATATCGACTTGTAGTCTGCAGTGAGTTAATGTAGTGACCAGGGAAGCCATATTTAGTTGCCGTGCATTAGCACAGTAGTGCTATAGCAACTTCAGTCTATTAAAGCTGGCTGCAGATTAATACACAGCAGCTTCTGCCCAGCAGTGCTGCATGTTGATTTCAATTTAGTCAGAGGAAGGACGTGGGACAACCAACAAAGAATTTTTTCATCGTGAACAACTCATAGTGTCTCACTTTAACTTAGCATCACAAACACCTTTTACAGTACCGTTCCCTCAATGCAATTGAAACCATGAATAATTCTTTCTCATCCCAGCTAGCACAGACCAATTTATCACTGCAAGCTTATCACTGCTTATGACAGGTCCAATGTTTGATTCCCATGCTGGTATGGGTTGAAAAATCTGGATGCAAGAATGTCTCTATTTAAGTATATACATATGCACACACACATATGCATATATCTTAGGGTTCCAGATGGGTTTATAAGGAAGTTGATGTGATTTTCATATTTTCATCCATTTAGTTTGGGGAAGAATTTTGCTATGAAGTGTTGTTCCATATTTTTTCTGAAGGTGTCATTCCTTGGGCATTTATAGAAGGGAAAGATCTTGAATCTTCCTTCTCCACATGTTTCTAAGTGTTTACTTAGTGGAATTTTTTATAGCTCTCCCCGTCGGATATGTTGTTGGTGAATTCTGGCTTGTTGGCATAAAGAATTGTCAGTTTTCTCTATATAGTTCTCCTTGTATGTGGGACAGGTTATGCAATATATTAAGTTTTGAGTCTTGCAATTCATGCTTGCATTTATTTTGAATGTGTGTCCACTCTTAAATTTTATTTGGTTGTTTTCCTCTATATATTTGTAGATGGGGTTACTGCAGATCCCACATCTACTATTCCCACATTCTTTCACAAAGAATTCGGTTTCATTCTCTGATGAGAATTTTGCTCTTGTCAGTTGTTTTTTCAGGTTTTTCTCTTGGCATCTACTGTTTCTTATGCAGTATTTGTTTAATAAGTTTCCCATTTTGGGGCTTTATAGGACTATTAGTAGGTTTGATTGTATAATTTGAAACATGTTGGTAACTCCAGGGTTGGTGTGTGTTTATGAAAAGGATGATGTTTTCTTTGTTTTTCATTTTTGGTGTTCTGAGTTGTGTGATGTCTGGTTTCATTGCTCTTGAGATTCTGTTTTCTATTAATTTGAGTGGGTATTTCTGTTCTAGTAGGAAGTTTTTAAGTTCATTTAGTCTTAGTTGGCATGTTTGTGAGTTGACCACTATGCTGCATATGCATCTTGCCATACTATATGGATTGTTTTTACGTGGGATGGGTGGCAGAAGTAGAAATTTAAATATTGGTGTGTGTCCTTCACACAATTTAAATCTGAAGATTCTCTTAGAGTAGATGAAAATATGTGATTTGTAAAAACATGACATGTTAATAAATATTTGTATATGTACAACCATCCAGATCTCTGAATACCTTATTTTTTCTAATATATAAATATGTATATATACATATATACACATATATATATCAGTGTGCATGTACATCAGAGTATAAGCATCATGAGAGAAAAGAGGCATCAGATATAGTGTGCTAGAGAGACAACTACACTGGTATGGTCATGTGATGTATATGGACAAAGACAGCTGTGTAAAGAAATGCCGATCTCTAACTGCGGAGGGAACCTGTGGAAGTGATAGACTCAGGAAGACATGGGACGAGGTGGTGAAGCATGATCTTCAAATGTTGGGTGTCACAGAGGTGATGACAAGTGACTGAGGCCTTTGGCAATATGCCGTGCTTGAGAAGACTTGCCAAGCCAAGTGAAATCATAGTTGTGGCTGATGCTGATGTCATGTAACTTGCACCTGTACTGGTGGTACATAAAAGCACCTGTTCTGGTAGCAAGTAAGAAGCATCCATTACACTCTTGGGGTGGTTAGGGTTAGGAAGGGCATCTAACTGTAGAAACCATGCCAAATCAGATTAGAACCTGGTGTAGCTCTCCAGCTTACCAGTCCCAGTGAAGCCGTCTAACTTATGCCAGCATGGAAAGCAGATGCTAAATGATGATGATGATACACACACACACACACATATATATATATATATATATATATATATATATATATATATATATA
>NC_068983.1:85705319-85706221 GCF_001194135.2 Octopus bimaculoides
ATATATATAACTTATGTGGGTGTGAATGTATGTGTATGTGTAGGGTGTGACATGGAAGTGGATTCTAGTCTTGGCCAGATGTTGTCTCCTTCTTCTCAACTGAAGAAAATAAAAGTGTAAGTATTTAAATTCAAATAAACCAGTTTGTATACAGATAAACCTAATGCTTGGGTGCTAAACTATAATTATATCTTAAGAAAATAATCTGAAATAAAATATGTAAATATTCGTTAAAAGAGTCAACATCCATGATAAAATTGCTAAGTTCAAACTAAAATTAGAAGGTATGGAAGCAAATTGAAGAATATGGAAGATTGTTTGACCTGTAATTTGATACACTAGTATGCCAGCACTCAACATGGCCAGATACCACCACATATACTTGCAGCCACATGGCTATACAGGCTTATATATTCAGACACAGTAATACTCATATACATATTTATACAAGCATTCAAGTATTAAATATTCAAATTGGTCTATGAATACATATATGTACCAATTATAAAGATCTATACACACACACATACTTATGCACATTTTCAAAAACATATTTAGCCATGCTGTATGAATGTGTGTGTGTGTGTGTGTGTGTGTGTGTGTGTGTGTGTGAAGGCATGTAGCTTAGTGGTTAAGGTATTCTGCTCATGATTTAAGTGGTTACTGCTTCATACAGAAGTGCAATGGTTCTCGAAAGAAAAAGTGCTCTCTCGATTTATTTCTTTGCAAACTGAAATATGTTTCTTTGATGCTGAAAATTCTGGATTTGAATTTCTTAATTTTGATAATTGGTGGCTGGAAGTAGCATTTCGCTACTATCTTTCTGAGAAGTTGAATGTTTTAAATTTGTGTCTGCAAGGAGTGAATGAAAATATTATTACAATTACAGGCAAATTAAAGTC
>NC_068983.1:85708343-85713243 GCF_001194135.2 Octopus bimaculoides
ATATATATATATATATATAATATATGTTCATAAAACAATGTTACTTTATTGTTACTATAATAAGAATTTGTTTATTCTTATACATGCTAATAAAGTATATTCAATTTTGTTGGGATTTTTATTTGGCATGCTGCAAAATAAATTCTCCTCGCCCAGTGTGTTGTAAGGTAAAAAGGTTTGGCAGAAACTGATTTAAAGTTTTATGCTGATTCTCTTAGCATTCTATGATGTGTAGTTGTATGTTAATTTAGACATGAAATATATATATATTTCTCCTTATGTCTCTATAGATACACATACATATATACAGTAAAGCCTTGCATGTACATATTCAGTACACAGGGACATGTGTACACATATACATACACACATTTATACATATGGACATATATATGTGTGTGTATGTATGTGTTTACGTGTATGCACATCTATCTATCTAATTTATTTATCTATCCTTATATATATATATATATATATATATATATATACACTATTAAACCTTGGGAGAGGCATTATGCCAGTAATAAACACATGCACTGGTTCGGTTCTTTATTTATTTATAAACAGTATTTAGTTTTTTTGTTAAATCATTTCATTGCACTCTTGCAATTTCTTCAGTAACCCGTCTCTCCACTTCCATTTAATTTGAACGTATGATTCTGCGTTGTTTTGAAATTGTCCGGTATGAGCATGTGAGTGTGTGCACGCTCGTATGTGTGTGTGCTTATATGTAAGCATGTGCGTCCATATGTGTGTTTGTTAAATTTCATTCATATCAGATAAGATAGAGACTTTGGACTTGGTTTTGGTTTTCTCTCTGTTATTTTCTGTTTTCTTCGTAAATGCATCCTTTCATTTACACGTTCACGTTCTGTATTTTATGTGTGAACAACATCCGCAACCATGGGTAATGTAAGGCTTTTATCTACGTGTAATTACTATTCAAAATTGGTCGTGTTTCAGTTATGAGGACCAACTCTTGTATTTGCCGTAACGATGCGTCATCGGGGTGTCTAGACAGAATTTCAATGCTAATCCGGTCCAGTACACCACCATGTTGTTCTTTGGTATGCTGGTGGAGCACCGAGGTTTGTTTGTGATTCTTGTAATTCCTCCAATGTTCATTTACACGCTCAGTCAAACTTCTCCCCATTTCACCTATGTATGCCATGTTTCCGTTTTTACAATCACCATCCATACAGCTTATTCTGTAAACCACATTTCTGGTTTTGCAGTTGATACCAGGACTATATTTGCACACAATGCAATTCTCTTCTACACACCTTGTCCTTCTGAAGGGGCATGTTTTGCATATTATCGACCTAATGGATCTCCTTGGTTTTTCTATGACATTTATCTTCAACTTAGTACTTTTGAGGATTTTTCTAAATCTGTGAGCCAGTTCTCCATGTGGTGTAGCGTCTATAAACATTACTTCTTGGAACTTGTCAGTATTGTACCGCATATTCTTTCTGTTTGTTTTATCACTAATTCTTTGTAGTCGATTCCACTGTTTATTACAGTACCTAGGTCGTGTTCCATCTGTATCTTTGACAACAATCTCCTCAAATTTCTTGCTAGCTCCTCTGTTTACTCGGATTCTATCTTTCTGGCTGTATCCCGAAAACTGCATGCGATGCATGAAGTCTTGTATATGTCTTTGCCTCTCCCAGGGACTGCACAGGGGGGATATGTTTTTCATTATTCTGACTAAATCAGCTATTAATATATTAATTTTCACACTGTGTGATAGAGCTGAATTTTTATGGATAACATACTTTGAAGATATAGGTTTCATATAATGTGAGTAGAGGATTTGAACTTTGTCGTTAATTGTTTCTCGCCAAAGTTTTGTGTCAAGTACCGAGAGTCTCTTGTTTAGGTGTCTTGTTGGGTAATCTATTGTTACCTTGATGCTCTGGTGTATTGTATTAGCTATAATCTAGATGTTTTCCATCACGATCTTCTCATTCTCTTCAGTCTGAATGTTTGATGGTGTTTTGACTACGATGTTTATGTCATCCACATATCTCCCATACAGTTTGATTGTTATTGAGTGTTCTTCGAGAGTTGTTTTCAGCTTTTTGTCCCACCAGGTCATGAATAGGCTTGCCACGTCTCTGGCCACACTGACACCAATAGCTGCTCCCTGGACCTGCATGTATAGTCTTTCATTGAATTTAACTATATGGTTCTGCAGGGTGGTCTTCAGACTTGCACCTACAGCATGTGCAACCATTTTTCGTGTTTGGATATTTGTATTCCATCCATTCCAACGCTCCATGGTGGTTTTTCTAGCAGCTGATGTGATCTTTGGTTATGAATGACAATGGGATTGCACCTAGAAAGTTACCCTCCAAAGCACAAGTCCAGGCAAGGTTGTTTTTGTGGAATGCTAGCAGCTGCCCATGCATACCAGCCTCCCCTCTCCATGCCACCAATGTTATCCAAGGGAAAGGCAAAGGCCAAATACATCTTGGCACCAGTGATACCATAACTCATTTCTACAGCTGATTGAACTAGAGCAATGAGAAATAAAGTGTCTTGCTCAAGAACACAACATACAGCCCAGTCCGGGAATCAAACTCTCTACCTCATGATTGTAAGTATGCCCAACACTCTAACCAGTGAGCCAGGTGCCTTCATCTATATAGCACACTTAATATGCTATACCAGATTTTTAATAAGCTGGGTTACTACTTACAACATCCGTGAATGTTTATTTCCTTTTCTTTTATTAGAGACAACAAACTCTCATTCGAGTATGTGGCTGGGTGTGAATACTTTGCCATTGAAAAGGTTCAAAATTACTGAAATGCATTTGATGCTCTCACTGGTCACTGCTGGGATGAATTTTCATCTCTCTCTGATATTTGATGTATTTTAAACACAGCAAGTCCATGAGAGATTTCAGGACACATACTGCCTTAACTGACCAATCAACAGTGTGCATACATAATGTTGTATATATAGTTGGCTATGTCCTTATCTACTGTCATATTTCTTTATTTATTAGAGTGGCCTTATCTGGTTAACCATTTAGCATTTAGCCCTGTAACATTCAGATTTCTCTGTCAAATGTAGTGCTTATTTATTCACATTGATTTGAATTAGTTGTGTATGACCTTGTAGCTTTGAGATTTCAATGATGATTGTTTATTTTCAGAATAATATTGTAGTGGAAGTGTGAGAGACTGAATCTGGCTAGTATGGAGATAAAACAGGGCTGAACATTTTGGCCAGATATGGCTAATTCAAATGCTAAAGGGTTAGACTGACCATATCTAGCCGAAGTATAGTACCTGTTTTATGTTCAAAAACATAAAACTGGTCAGATCTGGCTCCTCACAGCTGCCTTACAATGTCATTGTAAAAATAAACAATCACATCATCGATATTTCCAAATTACAAAGTAATACATTATTAACTCAAAACAATGTGAATAAATAAGCTTTACATTTGACAGAGCAGTCTGGGTGCTAAAGGGTTAAGACAGAGGATCATTTCACTGTTAATAACAGGCTAAAGTAAAAGACAATTGCCCAAGGTGCCATGCAGTGGGATTGAACCTGGAACCATGTCGTTGGGAAACAAGCTCCTTACCACACAGCCATGCTTGCGCCTATATATTTATAATTTGTTCTTATAGTCAAAATGCACCTCCACTACCTCCTCCTCACATTTTCTAGGCCTAAGACCTCAAACAGTGTCTGTGACACAAAATAAAAAAGCACCTAGTATTCACTATTAAAGTGGTTTGTGTTTGGAAGGGCATCCAGTGATAGAAACCCTGCCAAAACAGACATAGGAGATAGGTTTAGTCCTTGAACCCTTTGGATACTGCCAAACTATCCAGCCCAAGCCAGCAGAGAAATGATGATGATGACGACGACGACGACGACGACGATGACAATGATGATGATGATACATACATACATGTGTGTGTGTGTGTGTGCATCAAGTTTATACATAATTTGTGTCATCCA
Organism: Octopus bimaculoides; assembly: GCF_001194135.2. Classification (NCBI taxonomy): domain Eukaryota; kingdom Metazoa; phylum Mollusca; class Cephalopoda; order Octopoda; family Octopodidae; genus Octopus; species Octopus bimaculoides. The sequence continues at coordinate 85,712,330 of NC_068983.1, forward strand.
CAGTATTTTTTATAAGCTTTATTCAATCATCTTAAATAAATCATATTAAATAAATAAATAAGTAAATAAGATAAATTCTTTCACTGATGATGGGATAAAATGAGAAAAATGCTTTGAAACTTGTAATGGTCTCTCCATTTATCAAATATTTTCATACGTATTTTACTACAAAAGCAAAAATATCAATAATAATATTCTGATCGCAAGAATATATTAACAAGAAGAAAGAAAACACCTCTCTCTCTCTCTCTACCTCTCACTCTCTCTCTCTCTCACCCTTTTATATGTACCCCTATTTCCTAATCATCAGAAAAAGCAAACAAATAGTAAAGAAACAGAAAAAATTCCAAAGGTAAAAGCAATCTAGAAGTGTATGTGGCATGAAAGATACACACACACACACACACACACACACACATATATTCAGATAGATAGATAGATAGATAGATAGATGCACACACAGATATCTATCTCTCTATCTATCTCTCTATCTATCTATATATATATATATATATACATATATAATATATACATGCGTATATGTATGTGTGAGAAAAAGTATTTACAAAATTATATACTTTTAAGATAAGCGTATTATAATCATGAATATTTTACATGCCATATTAGACAAGAAGTTATAGAGAAAGCATAATTCATGTCATACTTTACACTGAGTTTATCATTGCACAAATCAGATACAGAACAATCCTTTTAGCAATTTTTACTGGTGACAGTAAAGAAATATTGATTTTTGACATTAGCACTAGGTACCATATTTTAGATGGAGGAAAACCCTATCAATAACGAGATATGACAATGAGTAATTAAATTTTTCTGATTTAGATGTGTGTGTGTATATGTATCTATGTATATATGCATGTGTATATATATATATATATATATATATATATATA
>NC_068983.1:85713343-85714047 GCF_001194135.2 Octopus bimaculoides
ATATATATATATATATATATATACACACACATACATGTATACTTTATTAAAATGCAGCAGAAATATATGCTTACTCCGGTATATATATAATTAATCAAACAAATAGAGAAAAAAGACAAGAAAAAAACAACAATGTGAGGACATGGTACATGCAAAGTATTAATAAGACGCTCAGAGAAGGAAAGAAAGAGTGGCTGTTTTATGTTTTGAGTAAAACTCTTCTTCAGAAACAGGAGACATAGGAAAGTCCAAAAGAAAAGGAAGGAGGAAAATAATCGCCAACGTGTTGTTACATTTTGGAATGACCAGAAGTAGATGGACAAAGAGAAAGTGCTTTCTGGGACAGGAGTGTGTGAACAATGGTTGGTACCTGTGTGGGTGTGTGCGCAGTGGTATGTGTGTGTGTGTGTGTGCAGTGGTATGTATGTGTGTGTGTTCATGTGTGTCTGGGAGTGTGTATGTGCATGTGAGTGAGTGTGGAATTGTGTGTATGTGTGTGCATGTATGTGCTGTGTGTGTGTTGTGTGTGCGGAGGTATATGTGCATTCATGTGTGTGTGCATGCGTGTGTGTGTCTGTGTGTGTGTGTGCATGTATGTACATGTGCACATGTACATGTGTGTTGTGCATGTGGTGGTGTATGTGTGTTCATGTCTGTGTGCATGCATATGTATATGCATGTATGTATGTATGTATGTGTGTGTG
>NC_068983.1:85714057-85714655 GCF_001194135.2 Octopus bimaculoides
CTATATGTGTGTGTGTGTGTGTGTGTGTGTGAGAATCTATATGTATGTATGTGTGTATCGAACCGAATCTGACGACTGGCACCCATGCCAACCTCTCCTTCATTGGACACTAAACTCTGCATCAGTGGAGCACTGTCTGAGCATGTTCATTGCCAGAGCAACTGTCTGACTTCCGTGCTAGTGACCCGTAAATAGTACTATTTGAGCGTAATCATTACCAGCGTCACCTTCTAGCACTTGTGCTGGTGGCACGTTAGAAAATCACTTGAGCGAGGTCTTTGCCAGTGCTGCTGGAATGGCTCCCGTGCAGGTGGCACGTAAAAAACACCTTTTGAGTGAGGCCGTTGCCAGTACCGTGTGACTGGCCCTCATGCCGGTGGCACGTAAAAGCACCCACTACACTCTCGGAGTGGTTGGCATTAGGAAGGGCATCCAGCTGTAGAAAGTCTGCCAGATCAGATTGGAGCCTGGTGTAGCCATCTGGTTCGCCAGTCCTCAGTCAAATCGTCCAACCCATGCTTGCATGGAAAGCAGACGTTAAACAATGATGCTGATGATGATGATGTATGTGTGTGTATGTATATATATATATATATAT
>NC_068983.1:85714846-85718255 GCF_001194135.2 Octopus bimaculoides
TATACTGGAAAAGAACAACATTTATACTCATGTCAAAGTAAAAGATGGAAAGAGAGCAATTGAGAAATATAGCATTAATAAAGCATAGAAATAAAATGAAATAGACAAATGAATTTCTTTTTAAATTTGCTAGAAAGAAAATAAAACTGGAGGAGTGGAGAGCTACTAGAAGAGAAGAAAATTCAGCAGAGCTGGTAATGAAAGCAATTGTTTGTGTTTTGAAAAAATATAACACTCAAATCAAAGAAGAATGAAATAATTGATTAACAACCATTATTGGAACATCCTGGAAGATCAGGAGTTAACAGGAAACAAAAAAAAAGATAGTTTGAAAACTTAAGGAATAATTTACAAAATATATATTAGCAATTTTTTTTCATGTGGTCAAAGCAAAGAAAAAAACATTAGAGCCACTTTTATATTATATGAGAATATTGAATCTAGAATAAAAGAATAAATAGTTTATCTAGAAATACATTACTACAACTATGTCTAGAATTACATTACTACAGCTATATCTTTCTCATTGTTTTACATCTGCTTTCTATGTTAGCATAAGTTGAATGGGTTGCCATTGTCTAAGTTCTTATATGGAGATGAATTCAGAAAAAAAAGACACAGAGAGATGTCACTGAAAAAGGGTTTTATTTTGCTTAAGAAATTGAATAAAAGGTTGGTTCTTTTTGTCATATATGTGTAATTCCATCATATAAAAATCATGTACAAGTTAGGTACAATGAGTTAGTTTTATTACTTTAATTGTATATAAGAGTTTAAATAAAATGTGACATTTATTCAGGTGATTTTTTTTCCTAGATAAGATGGTGACATTTTTCCAGTGTCTATTTTTCCAGACATTTTGGAGATACCCTAGATGATATGAAGGACCACATCTCACTTGTGTGCTTCAATATTTTGACTTGGTAAGGCAACGAGCTGGCAAAAACATTAGCACACTGGGCGAAATGCTTAGCGGTATTTCAACTGTCTTTGCGTTCTGAGTTCAAATTCCGCCGTGGTTGACTTTGCCTTTCATCCTTTCAGGATCGATAAATTATGTACCAGTTGCATACAGATCTCTCTTTACATGAAACCTTTGGTAGATTTTTTAACCCACAAATAAAGTATATACATATATCATCATCATCATCATCATCATCATCATCATCGTTTAATGTCCGCTTTCCATGCTAGCATGGGTTGGACGATTTGACTGAGGACTAGTGAACCAGATGGCTACACCAGGCTCCAATCTGATTTGGCAGAGTTTCTACAGTTGGATGCCCTGCCTAACACCAACCACTCCGAAAGTGTAGTGGGTGCTTTTACATGCCACCGGCACAAAAGCTAGTCAGGAGGTACTGGCAACGGCCACGCTCGAAATGGTGCATTTTATGTGCCACCTGCAATATATATATATAGTAAGAATTGATATTACCTGAGATATACTGATACATTATGTGTGTGTGTGTGTGTGTGTGTGTGTGTGTATCATCATCATCGTCATCATCATATATAGACTAATGTTTGTTAACCTTATGCATAACATAGTTATTTCACAAAAAAATTGATAAATTAGGAAAAAATACAAAAGATTATAGAAGTTGAAGCCTGATAATACCAAAGTCCAGAAACTGAATGACTTTTTATAAAATGAGAAAATAAGAAAGTCTGGTAAATCATGAAACTTGTCCTGAGCTAAAAAAAACATGACAGATGCTTAGACAAACTTAATAGGAAATAAATGGATACAAACGAGTTTTATAAATATACATACACAAGTGGGTTGTCCTATTGTCCTGAAAGTAATGCAAAAACAGGTATAAGTTTTTGATATATATGTATATTATCATGATTTATAAATATTTGTTTCTCTTTTCTTGACTTGCCTTTGAAAGCAAAGATTTATGGAGCAGGATGTCTACGTCTGGTGCAGGTTTCTCAATATTCAACAAGTCCAGGATTGGTTGTAGTCTCCTTGTTTTCTCTCCTTCTTCTCTGCATCGTTGTCGTCATCGTCATCATTTAACGTCCGCTTTCCATGCTAGCATGGGTTGGACGATTTGACTGAGGACTGGTGAACCAGATGGCTACACCAGGCTCCAATCTGATTTGGCAGAGTTTCTACAGCTGGATGCCCTTCCTAACGCCAACCACTCAGAGAGTGTAGTGGGTGCTTTTACATGCCACCGGCACGAGGGCCAGTCAGGCGGTACTGGCAACGGCCACGCTCGAAATGGTGTATTTTACGTGCCACCTGCACAGGAGCCAGTCCAGCGGCACTGGCAACGATCTTGCTCGAATATGTATGTATATGTGTGTGCGTGTGTCTATAGATATATGTATATTCATTTTACACGAGTGTGCTTGTGTGTGTGGTATGAACAGGTCTCTACATGTATATGTCTCTACATGTACATGTCTCCTTCAACATACACACACAAGAGAGAGAACTTGCATAGATGTAGGAGGCAAAGGGTTGTGGTGGGAGTAGGGATAGCTTCCTCGAATTCCGTTGTTTTTTTCCTTTTTTTTTCACTTTCTTTTTTTTTATCAAGAAACATAACTAACAAATGTAAGAAGACATAGACAGGCAGACGCTGGGGGGAGGGACACGCATGGATTGTGGATGTATCACAAGACAGACAGACAGAGAGACATGTTAGGTCTCTCATCATCAAGATTAAAACTGATGTGGTGCTTTTGAAAGGTTAAAGCCTTGATGATGTAGAGAAGAGGATTACATGTGTCAGATGGAAGTTGTTGAGGCAAATTTTCTATGGTTGGATGCCTTTCCTGTTGCCAACACTTAACTATTTTGAAGTAAGGTAATATTTTAGGGTATGTTTTTATGGGAGATTGGAAATGAAGAACATCACCTGCATGATGGTGACACTCTCTTATAAGAATCAAGACAAGCAGACACCAACTCACAAACATGCACGCACGCACACGCACACACACACACACACACACACACCCTTTATCTTTTACTTGTTACAATCATTTGACTGTGGCCATACTGGGGTTTAGTCAAACTAATTGACATCAGTACTTTTTTTTTTTTTAAGCCTGGTACTTATTCTATTGATCACTCCTGCTGAACCACTTGTTATGGGCATTTAAACAAATACTTGTCAAGCAGTAGTGGGGCAAAGCATGCACACACGCGCGTGCGCACGCATACACACACACACATTTCCATCTACTCACAAAATTTTAGTTGGCCTGGGGCTGTTATAGAAGACACTATCCCATGCAGTGAGGCTGAACCCAGAACCATGTGGCTGAGAAGCAAAAACACAGACACTCCTGCACCTATCTATCTATATATCACACACACACACACACACACACACACACACACACACACACAAGTGCAGGCATGGATGTGTGGTTAGAAGCTTGC
>NC_068983.1:85720129-85746693 GCF_001194135.2 Octopus bimaculoides
TGTGTGTGTTGTATCCTATCTAGTTCATTGATTCCTAAATATTTGTATGGCTGGCTTTGGTCTAATTCTCTTATTTCATTGGCCTTATCTAGTATGATGTTGCTACTCTTAACTAGTTTTCCTCTTTTCAGGGTTGCTTTTGCACATTTTTCTAATCCGAATTTCATATCTATTTCTTTGGTAAATCCATGTACTGTCTGTAGTAGTGTTTCCAGCTCTTTATCATTTCTAGCGTATAATTTTAGGTCATCCATATATAAAAGGTGGCTGATTGCTTTGCCGTAACATTTGTATCCGCATCCAGTTCTATTTAGCAAGTCAGTTAAAGATATGAGTGCCAAACAGAACAGGAGTGGAGAGAGCGTGTCTCCCTGGAATATTCCTCTTCTAATGGGGATGGCTTTTGTTTTCATGAGTCCCTATTTTGTTTGGAGCTGTAGCACTGTCTGCTATTTATTCATAGTGTCTTATGTATTTTATAATAATTGGTGCCACCTTGTTTATGGCTAATGTTTCGAGGATCCACTTGTTATTATTATTATTGAGGCATAATTAAATACCGCAAAGCATTTTTGTCTTGTTCTTTACTTGAGTCTACCATGCATCACTCAAAAATTAGTAAATAAGGAATATTTAAAAAATATGGAGTAGGGGGATTAAAAAAAATAAGAAAAAGATTTTTTGTATAATTGTATGAATTCCACAGTGTAGAACACAAATTTGCAAGAATTTTGTGAAAACTCCCAAAAATATTAAAAAAGTTATGAGGGATTATATTAGTGGTTCTCAACTGAGGTCTCATATGGCCCCTGAGGATCCATATAAGATTTTGGGGGGGCCCACACAACAAAATAGTAAACTGGGAATCCACAATAGTATTTTGAGGGCCCCTAAAAATTTTACATGTGTTTTGGTATGTATTGCAAGAAACAGTTTAGTTTCTTTCTCTAATGTTTTACATAGTTTAACCTACACAAGTTAATATATGAAAAACAAAATAGGTATTTTGAAAGAAGTTTCTATAAAACTAGTTTTTAAACATTGAATGGCTATGAGGTCCACCAGAATAAAGTGGTAATCAAAAGGGTCCATAGATAAAAAGATGGTTGAGAGCTCTTAGGTTATATGGTGTGCTTGGATCAGAATTTTGCCATATGAATGTGAATTTATTTGCTTTCATCACTGGAATCACAGCCATGCTAGGGCACCACCTTATAGGGTTTTAGTCAAACAAATCAAATATGTTACTTACTCTACCTCTCTTTTGTTAAACCATCAAGTTACAGGGATGTAAACAAACCAACAATGGTTGTCAAGCTGTGAGGTAGGGTTGTGGACAGATGCAGACTGAATGATACACACATAGATATATATATATATCCATACAAGTTGATCTTTTGTGTTTCTCTCTCAGTTTTCTAACTTCTCAAATATAAAGAGATTTAAATTAAAAGGCATTTAAATGTTCTTAAATTAAATGATGTTCATTTTCATGGTCTTATTAATACAGTCAATAATTGTATGATGCTAATTAAATGTTTGTGCTTAAACTTACATCATTTGAAATGGTTAATTCGGTGAAAAGGTATATATTTTACAAAAGAAAAACAAACGTGTGTGAGTTTGCATGTATCTATCTATCTATACCTATGACAGGCTTCTTTCAGTTTTCATCTATCAAACCCTCACACTCAAAGGCTTTGGTTGGCTGAAAACCTATAGTAGAAGACACTTGCCCAAAGTGCCATACAGTGGGACTGAACTTGAAAGCAAATTTATTGCCACACAGTTATGCCTGTAGTTAAGAATATTCATGCTGCAAAATGGATATAAGAAAACTCACCTTTAGCTTTTGCTGAAGAAGAATCACTATAGAAAATTACTCAGAGATGTCTGGTGCGTGGAAACATAATAACAAACTGGATGCTAACATGTTTGATGAATTAAGCCAAGAAAGTTTATTTATATTTAAATTACACTCTTTGTGATAAAAGCAGTCATTATCTGAATAGTTCTGCTCAGAAAAGTTAGAGAGGCAACTACCAAATTTTTTTATGGATTAAAATAAAATAAATACAGTGGGGAATGAATCTGTTCTTTAGCAGTGGAGTGACTGCTCCATGTATGTTTCAGTATTATAACACCACATCAGTGCAGCTTGGTCTAACACAATGTCAGTTAGATAGCTCTTAGAGTGACTAAATAAATATTGGATTTAGATGGAATTAAAGAGAGTAATTTAACAAGTTAAAAGGATGATGGAAAAGAATATTTGTAGATACCAGCTGCTTGAAGAGTTTTTGCTGTTTGTTCTAGGTAACGATCTTCATATAATACTTTTAAAAAAGAAGGGGTATAATTGAAGAAGGTTATGAATGGTCTGACATTAGAAACAGTTTAAGAAATAAAGGCTTCACTTCTGTTGCCATAGGTATTACTTGATATATTGATACATTTGTACATTGGTGATAATTAGGACTACTTCCACATTTCAAAACGTATTCATGCAGTTGGCAGGCAGTTGGCAGATCAAATTACCATGAACTGACTTTTGTATAAAATGATCCAGAAAATGACCAGTTGGGTAGCTTGTCAAGAGAAATTTTATTGGGGTCATTTTATTTTATTTTAGTCACTCTCAGTCACTGACCTTAAATTGACACCAATCATGTGACTATTTAAATACAAAACTTGACAGCAACCTCCTTCAAAGTTTAACTTTATGATAATGAAAATAATTTTTTGGCTTTTTATTAACCTTCTTCAAAGCTTAAGTTTATGGGAATGAATATAATATTGTTAAATTAACTATAATAAAAAAATAAGAATAACAATTAAAATATCAAATTAAATTAGCTTTTTTATAAGATAAATTTGTCTTAACATCAACTAATAAACCTTGAAATATATCACTTTAACAAGACTATTTTCATCAAACCTGTAGCCAAACTATTCCTTCTGGTGGAGCTTTGTTTATCTTAGAGGGAGGGAAGTTCATACTTGAGGCTGAACACTTTTCAAGGTAGACTTAGCAGTCATGGCCTCTACTTGTCTATAGTTATACTTTTTATTTTTTTTTTCATTGTTTATTCATTTACTTATTTCATACCGGTGCTAAGGAGAGGAGATATTGGTAGTGTTCTCTCAATTCTACTGTTTGATTTGGAAAGGACACATTGAATATTGTAATCCTAGGTGCCCTTAAAAAGACTGGAGATTATCCTAGATGCCCTTAAAAAGACAGACTGGAGTATCTTTGATCATAGGATTTTTTATGTTTAGTCCTAAGTTTATTCTCTCAGAAGTGGGACTAAGCAACTGCATCCAGGACCAGTGCTAGGAAGTGCAAGGCCCAATTAGAGAATTGTTAGCAGGGTCCTCTATTCTACAAAAGTTGAAGATTGATGTTTTATGTTTTGTGTAGTATGCCAGTCCCAGCCAAAAAGTATTGAGAGCTTGAGGCACCACCATTAGCCACAATGATATACTAAAAATTGAAAGCTCACATGAAAGTTTTAATGTTTTATAACAAGCTGAGCATGCATATGGAGCACTCTTTGTTTTAGGTCCAATTTGAACAAATCTGTCTAATTGACTAAACCTTTTAGTTTTTAAGCCAGCTGTATTCAGCCCAAATATTCTTCTTGTTTTACATTAAAACCTGCCAGAACTGGTTTCACACCTACCCTAAAATATCATTCTAAAAAATAGCAATCACACTATTGAAATCTTGAAGCTACAAGATAATGTTTGATTAATTGAAAACAATATAAATGAACAAGTATTACACTTGACAGAGAAATCTGAACACTAAAGGGTTAAAGCCCTGACAGAAGCAACTTGAGCGCTCTTATCATTGGCTTCTGGCAAGTAGGCACGAAGCCTCAGATTTGGAGTGAAGTGTGGAGGAGATTTTGTTACATTCATAAGTTTCTCCTGAATATTAGGGACATACATGTAGGGAAACTGCTAGCGGAGATCAAAACCAGCTTCTAAATTTACTTGCAAGGAGATCATATGTTCTTTGTATGAAAATATTTAAAACAATTCTTTGTAGTCCAAATTCTTTGTGAACAAGTAAAAAAGGAACTTCAACTTATTTTTCTAATGTCAACCAGTTTATTTTAAGGTAAGGTAATTACCTATTTTCCAGGTAGAGAAACAAAAAAAAACAAACAAAGCTTTATGTGAAATGGGATGGGTTATGGGTCTGATATCTTACCTTTTATTTGTTTTTATTTAAAGTAAAATATATTTACCTTCTCTGTAATGTAAATCTGACATAATCTATAGGCTTATAGAGACAGCATAGAATAACTTAAGGAAGCTTTAGTGGAATCATTACTTGTTCTCTTCTCTAAGTCCATAGAAAACATGGCAAACTAACAAAACACTTTCTGCCAACTACAGGCAACTGTACTATACTTTTTTCAACTATGACACCTATTTTTAAAACTAGGTGCACTCAGTTATTGAAAATGATAGACTAGCTATATGCTAGTTTGACCAGCTAAAAAATAACAGTGAAATTTCCCTTCCACCAAACCTACTATCTTAAAATAAAGAGAACAATTTGGATAATGTAATCATAAATACTTTATCTCTGGTAAAAAAAAAAAGAAAAAGGAAAATCAAGACTGGAACATTTTTGATTATAGGTGCAAGCATTGCTGCTTCTCAACCACATGGTTCCAGGGTCAGTCTCACAGCATGATACCTTGGGCAAGTGTATTCTATCTATAACCTTTGGCCGACCAAAGCTTTGTGAGTGGATTTGGCTGACAGAAACTGAAAGAAGCCCATCATATCATCATCATAATCGTCATCATCGTTTAAGGTCCACCTTTCATGCTGGCATGGGTTGGACAGTTTGACAGGAGTTGGCCAGGCAGAAACCTGCACTAGACTTGTGTCTGTTTTGGCAGGGTTTTTATGGTTGGATGCCCTTCCTAACACCAACCACCCAGCAGAGTGTATGTATGCATGTGTGTGTGTGTGTGTGTTTCTCTCCCACCATCACTTGACAACCAGTGCTGGTGTGTTTACATTCCTATAGCTTAGCAGTTGAGCAAAAGAGAATAATAGAATAGGTACCAGGCTTAAAACAAAAATAAGCACTGGGACCAGTCAATTAACAAGAAAAAAGGAAATTCTTCAAGGCAGTGCCCCAACATGGTCACTGTCTAATGACTAAAACAAGTAAAAGATAAAATATAGGTCTGCTGAATAAAGGTTAATGTGAGGTTAAATAAGTATTTTTGATAAGGCCTCACTGCACAGTAACAGTGACAAAATATGAAGTAATACTCTATCTCATGTTGCTCCAGTTCACTCAGCTGTAGAAATGAGTTGTGATGTCACTGGTATCAAGCCATTGCCTTTCCCTTGAACAACATCTGTGGCATGGAGAGAGGAGGCTGGTATGCATGGGCAGCTGCTAGCCTTCCACAAAAACAACCTTGCCTGGACTTGTGCTTTTGTGGGGAACTTTCTAGGTGCATCCCCATGGTCATTCATGACTGAAGGAGGTCTTTACCTTTTCTTTTTTTACTCTATCAAACTGTAGGCTAGTTTTTTATCAGTTGTAGCCCTACTCTCATATCTGACTAGATTAATTTTTATGATGTACCTGAAGGCCTGCAAAGTCCATCTGGTATCAGTGAGCTAAACCTTGACTTCAGATTAGAATTCAGTGAATTCATAAATATTTGGAGATCAATAAAGGAAGCCAAAATGGAAACTTAACATATAATTGGTGTCATCTTGAAGGCTCTGCTTAATCCAAGACAGAGATGAGTTCCACTCTAGTCTTGAACTTTATGCATTATTATAGCAGTGTTTACTCTTTTACTTGTTTCAGTCATTTGACTGCGGCCATGCTGGAGCACCGCCTTTAGTCGAGCTAATCGACCCCAGGATTTATTCTTTGGAAGCCTAGTACTTATTCTATCGGTCTCTTTTTGCCGAACCGCTAAGTTACGGTTGTCAAGCAATGTTGGGGGGACAAACACAGACACACAAACACACACACATATATATATATATATATACTTATACATATATACGACGGGCTTCTTTCAGTTTCCGCCTACCAAATCCACTCACAAGGCTTTGGTCGGCCCGAGGCTATAGTAGAAGACACTTACCTAAGGTGCCACGCAGTGGGACTGAACCCGGAACCATGTGGTTGGTAAGCGAGCTACTTACCACAAAGCCACTCCACCTTTGGACCCTTTGATTTCTGTCTTATTTAGATAGACCATCTTAGCCATTCGATGTTTAAAAAATCTGATTATATTTTTATAATTAGATATAATTAGGAATTGTATCAAAATATTTTGTGTGTTGTAGAAGTATAACCAATTTATTGCAGACTAAATCTTAACAATGTATGTGGACCTCCAGGGATCATATGGACCCTGCTTGTGAACTGCTGCATTATACTTACAAGTACTTAGTTATGATTCTCTAAAACAGGCTTTATCAAAGTCATTACATATCAACAAATACTCATCCTGAAAATTATTTCTCTGCCTCTGCTCATAATTTTTCTTTCTCCTTCTAACCACCAGACCACAGATACTTTTCACCAATTTATTATTTTCTTCTCTCATATATATCTAAGCCTGTCAGTGTATGTGTGTGTGTGTGTACATAGTATTATGTAAGTATGTACATATGTATGTACATATGTATGTACATATGTGTTTATGTATGTATGCAACAAGTTTCATAGAAAAGGATGTACGTATGTGTATACATATGTATGTATGTATGTATGTATGTAATATGCAGCAAGTTTCATAGAAAAGGAGTGTAAGAGTAGGGAAGGTATAATACAGATGTTTCTTTGAAGAAAAGTGTTTAGTTTGAGTTGTGGCATGAGTTTATACTACAGGTGATAGGCTGAGTGAAGCCAAATCTGATGTTGGAATTTCAGTTTTCTAAGCACTGAACTTACCAACCAGCTAAACACTGAAGTTAACAAACAAAAGAACTAGTGATTATATTAAGTTCCATGGCACCTAATCAGTCTGGTGTTTATTGTGGCAATTGTATTAATTGTCAGCTTCACATGTCTGTTCTTTAACAGAGTGTAACATAAAAGGTTAATGGGGTTAAAACTCTGGGAAAGGCTCAATCAAACAATATTTATATCATTATATGTCTATAATAAGTAATGTTAATTACTTAACGTTTTTTTATCAAATCAAAAGGGATCCATCAATGGGATGTCAGTCTTACTGACTTCAGTGTGAATCTAGTCGCACACATTAATGAAATATTTCTTTTTAACCTTTTAGCATTCAGACTTCTTTGTCAAATGTAATGCTTATTTGTTCACATTGTTTCGAGTTTATCCTGCATTATCTCACAGCTTTCAGATTTCAATGGCATGTTTGTATGTTTTTAGACTGACATAACAGGGTAGGTATGAGAGGCTGGATCTGGCCAGTTTGACCATAAAACAGGTAGAATATTTTGACTAGATATGATTAGTTTAAATGTTAACAGGTTAATATTCAATTAAATAGTGAATCAGCAGCTGCATATAATAAGATGCTACCTCTTATGACCCTTATATTGAGCTAGGAAGACCTGGGAGTCATGGGGACAAAGCAACAGATGCAATGCAGCTTCAGTGGTGAGATACAAACTAAGATATAAACTCAGAATGTAAAGAGATGGAAACAGACAATGCAAGGTATTTTGTCTGAAGCTCTAACAGTTCTACTAATCCACCATTATTATATTGTCAAATTTACTATTCTTCTGATTGAAGGAATATTACTGGATAATATAGGTGTAGGCATGACTGTGTGTAACAAGTTTGTTTCCCAAAAACATGATTTCGGGTTCGAATCCACAGCATGTCGCCTTGGGCAAATATATTTTGCTGTAGGCCCAGTTTCATCAAAGTTTTGTGAGTGGATTGGAAAGCAGAAACTGAAAGAAGCCTGTCTCGTATATAATATCATCATCATCATCATTAACGTCTGCTTTCCATGCTGACATAGGTTGGATGGTTTGATAGGAGCTGGCTAGGCAGAAGGCTGCACGAGGTTTCAGTGTCTGATTTGGCTTGGTTTTTACAGCTGGATGCCCTTTCTAACACCAACCATCCTGCAGAGGACTATATATAATAAGAGTGATTATCAAGTTAAGCAACTACCACTGAAACCCATCCCGCCTGCCACTGCCATCAGCTTGTAGTTGATATGGCATCATTTCTGATTGTATGGATCTCTTCTAGAGTTATGACAGTGTTAAAATATTTAATGCAAACAACTTTTTTAAAAAATGCTTTACTCCTATGCAGTGATGAAAAAAGGTAATGACTAATATTATTTTCATTTTCTTTTTCAGACAAGTACTGGACACAACTCTGCACACATTTCTATTGTATTCTGGCCTCATCAGCAAAGCATAACTTCATCAGCTAAGCATAACCTTCAGCATCATTATCATCATCGTCTCACCATTGTCTTATCATCCAGTTTTCCATGTAAGATAATATTTACCCATATCCAGGCATGTTTTCACTGAAGACTGGACATAAAGGACACTGCTTGCATGACAGTAAATTCATTTTATTACTATCATGCAATATCAAGGCAAAGAGACAGTAACACAAACACACACACACACATACACGCATGGATGGTTATCCACTCATGACTGAGGAAGACCATCACTGACTATTATCCCTGCAAAATGCCAGCAATGCCCGTGCATGAGGTTATTGCACCAGTAGTCAGCTTCAACCAGATTTACACCTGCAGCTTCCATGCTTGTTATGGTGCTCTCTTACTTAACTGGGCATCAGATAGTTACTTTACTGCTAATTGCACAACCTAAAATTTTAGGTCCAATAAGGCTTGCACAGCACCTCATAGACCCTCTCCACTCTGCTGATATGATCCAGAGACAAGTAAAGGATGGATGAACCTAGTGTAGATTCAACAACTATCTAGCGATAGCATGAGCTCTCAAAAATTTCAGGTTGGTATCCTACATGCTGGAAGATTACTGGGACTGTGGCACTCCTTAGCTTTTGTTAAAGCATGTTTCTAGGAGAAGGTCACTCTGATATAAAGCCAGATATGCAGGGAATGATATTGAACATTTAGGAAATCTTTTGTCTGCAATTGGGATCATGGCACTCCCACAATCCTGAGTCTGTAATCCATCCATCCATCCATCCATCCATACATACATACATACATGCATACATATATACCCATGCTGGTGCCACTTAAAAAGCACTTGTGCTGGTGCCGTGCATAAACCACCCAGTACACACTGTAAAGCAGTTGGCATTAGGAAAGGCATCCAGCTGTAGAAACCATGCCAAAACAGACATGGAACCTCGGCAACTCTTCAGATGACCAGCTCCTCTCAAACTGTACAACCCATGCCAGCATGGAAAACAGACATTAAATAATGATGATATATGGGTCACCTACACAATAGGCTTCTTTCAGTTTCTGTCTATCAAATCCACTCACAAGGTTGTGGTTGACTGGGAGCTATAGGAGAAGACAATGGCCCAAGGTTCCATGCAGTGGGCCAAACCTTGAACCATTTGGTGAGGAATCAAACTTCTTACTACACTTCCACATCTGCTCATTATTAATTGATTGTAATTTATTCATATGATATTCTTTTCAGTCATTAGAGCTCTGATATATTGAGGTACTGCCTTCAACAGTTTTATTTGACTATCATAACCCCAGGGTTTATTTTAGTTGTCCATTTATTTTATTGATTCCTACTTATTGAACTGCTAAGCTATGGGACATAAAACATTAAGAAACAGCATAAACAAAATTAAATTGGTGTAAGAATAAACACAAACGTGGATATAGAGATGTAACACACACACACAGAACATCATCACCATCCTCCTCCTCCTCCGCCTCCTCCACCACCTCCTCCTCCTCCTCCCCCTTGTCGTTGTCATCGTCGTAGTTTGTACATCCACTTTTCCAATAATGGCATGGGTTGGGCATGATATTTGAAGTTAGCATTTTACATTCAGATCCCATCCCTTATGTCAACTTTTTTCAGTTGCTCTTATGTTACATTGCAATGTGGTGTACCTCTTCTAAAAACCAGGATGATACATACATACATAGAGGCAGTCAGGCAGGCAGGTAGCCAGATAGATATAGATAGATAGATATAGATAGATAGATATAGATACAAGTATATATCAGTGAAATTTATAAAAGTGAATCTGAGAAAATATATATTTTTCACCCTAAGGGATTCCTATGTTCCTATGAATTTGTCACCCACAATGATTATAATAATTTATCTATCTTTCTATACTGAGTGTGTCTAGCTCTCACTGTGTATATGTATGGGGATATAGCTTCACACGATGTAGAAGACAACTGGAGGTTTCTACGGGACAGCCTGCTGAGGGCCACTGACCCGATCTGTGGATGGTGCAAAGTCCCCTCTCGACCCAAAATAATGTGGTGATGGAACAATGTTGTTGACAGGGCTATTAGACAAAAGAAACAGGTTTGGAAGGACTGGAAGAATGGTGGTAGCAGGGAATTGTATCAGACTGCTAGAAGGGAAGCTAGGCGACAGGTTTATTTAGCCAGAGAGGAAGCAGATAAGAAAAAATTTGCCAATGCTCTGCGCTGTGAGGACCAAAGACTTGAGGTATTTCGTGTTTCAAGATAGTGTGTGAGAGAATTGTGATGTCGTAGGAGAGAAATGTGTTCGCATGGATGATGATACACTTGCACTAAACAAGGCTGCAAAGAGAGAGGTTTGGAGACGCCACTATGAAAGATTGCTCAATAAAGAGAATGAATGGGAGAAAGAGAGTCTGCCACATGTTGACCCACCAGAGGGACTAGCTATCTGAGTTGGCAGTACCATAGTAGATAAAGCAATTAAGAGTATGAAGACAGGGAAAGCCCCCCGGCCCATCAGGAATCACTGCAGAGATGCTTAAAATATCTGGCAGTGTCGGCTGTAGCCTAGTCATCCGTATTGTTAACCAGGTGATACGCGAAGGAGTCATACCCAATGACTGGTGTAGCAGCACCATAGTCAATTGCTACCAAGGTAAAGGTGACGCTTTAGATACAAATAATTACAGAGGTATCAAGTTGTTGGATCAGGTAATGAAAGTCACGGAGAGGGTCAAAGCCCAACTAATTAGGGAGAGAGTCAGCTTAGATGAGATGCAGTTTGGGTTCGTGCCAGGGAAAAGCACCACTGATGCTATATTTCTGGTAAGACAGCTGCAGGAGAAATACCTAGCCAAAGATAAACCTCTGTGCCTGGCTTTCATTGACATGGAGAAAGCCTTTGACAGGGTCCCCCGATCCCTTATCTGGTGGTCAATGAGGAAACTAGGGATAGAAGAATGGTTAGTGAGAGTTGTGCGAGCAATGTACAGAGACGCTGTCAGTAAGTTGAGGGTTGGCAACAAGTACAGTAAAGAATTCCGGGTAGGGGTCCACCAAGGTTCAGTCCTCAGCCCCCTCCTATTTATCATAGTCCTCCAGGCAATAACACAGGAATTCAAGACAGGATGCCCCTAGGAGTTCCTCTATGCTGACGACCTTGCCCTAATTACTGAGTCACTATCAGAACTAGAGACGTTTCAGGTGTGGAAGCAATTACTAGAATCGAAAGGCCTTAGAGTCAACCTAGCTAAAACCAAAGTCCTAATAAGTAGGTAGGCAGACAAAACACAAACCCCTTCGGGTAGATGGCCCTGCTCGATCTGTAGAAAAGGAGTGGGAAGTAACTCTATAAGATGCACCCAGTGCAAGCTATGGACACATAAGAGGTGCAGCAATATCAAAGGAAGGTTAACTAGGAAGTTAGTTTTTGTATGTAGCAGCAGATGTTCAGGAGCTATAAACACTGTAAATGTGCAGAAAACAACTTCTACCACATACCAGGGAGAAAAACTAGATGTAGTTGATAGCTTCCACTATCAAGATGACCAAGTTAGTAGTGGGGGAGAGTGTGCTGAAAGTGTAGTTGCTAGAATAAGAATAGCCTGGGCAAAGTTCAGAGAGCTCTTACCTCTGCTGGTGACAAAGGGCCTCTCACTCAGAGTAAAAGGCAGACTGTATGACGCATGTGTATGAACAGCCATGCTACATGGCAGTGAAACATGGACCATGACTGCTGAAGACATACGTAAGCTTGCAAGGAATGAAGCCAGTATGCTCCGATAGATGTGTAATGTCAGTGTGTGAAGTAAATGCAATGTAAATCACAAGAAAACAAATATGCGAATTAACGTAGACTTACCTTGTATTCAATATATATATGTAGTCACATTTAGTGACAATTATAATTCTCCTTTTTGGTGAAATATTGCAACTTATGTACATTAATTTTACACACACACACACACACACACACACACACACACACACGTGCTTCTTTCCATTTCTGTCTACCAAATCCCTTCACAAATCTTTGTTTGGTGCAGGGCTATAATAAAGCTGTGTTGCCCAAGGTGCAACACAGTTGGACTGAACCCAGAACCATGCAGTTGGGAAACAAACTTCTCACCACACACACACACACACACACACTTATGATGTATGTATATGTTGCCCAGTTTCTATTCACCAAGTTCCACTCATAAGATATTAGCAAAACTAGGACTATTGCAGAAGTGACCTAAGGTACAGCAAAATAGGATTGAACTTGTAATTATGAAGTTACCAAACCAACTTTTAACAACAAAGCTAGAATAAATATCTGTTTATTTTTAAAACTATTATATTATGCAATAAAAAAGAATTCAGGAATTTGATCAAGGGCTTGGCTTTTTGCATTGTTTACAATTTATATAACATCATAATCATCATCATCATCATCTTTGTCATTGTTGCTGTTATTATCAATATGAGATTATCATAATTCTCATCAACATTATCTATGTCTATGATAAACACTACACAGCTACTCTTAGCAAAATCATCATTATTATCATTGCTGCCATCATCATCATTATCATTATTATCATCATTGCCATCACTCCTGCCTTTGATCATAATAACTACAAACAAGCTGCATAGTAGTTCAGTAAAATAGACAAACAGAATAAATACCAGATTTAACCCTTTAGCATTTAGATAAGCTATATATCTGGCCTAAATATTCTATATGTTTTGTGTTGAAATTGGCCAGCTCTAGCTCTCACACTTACCCTACTATTTCATTTTAAAAATAAACAATCCCTTGATCAAAACCCTAAATCTACAATATAATGTATGCTTAATTAAAAACAATATGAAGAAATAAGGATCACATTTCACAAAAGTAATCTGAATGCTAAAGGTTTATAAAAAATAAATACTCGTGTTGATTCATTCAAATAAACCTTTCAAAGCAATGCTCTTGCATAGCTCAGTCCAATGACTGAAACAAGAGAAAAGATAAAAGATGTGACCTGGTAGTTTGGGTGTTGGAGCTCATAGTCATTAGGTCATGGGTTCAGTTCTCAGACTGGGCAGCCTGTTGTGTCTTTGAACAAAACTCTTCATTTCACACGGTTCCTGTACTTTTAGCTGAAGTGAGTACCAGTAACACTGGCAGGTGAAGACTGTCACACTCTTGTAGTGGTAATTCGAAAAGTGAATCGCTAGATGTGTGGTCAGATGCCAATACTGAACCACAACAGTTTCGTGTGATTGGTCTTTAAGCAACCAATCAGTACCAAGCCTTTGCATGATTTAATCTTTTAGAATCTTCTTTTTGTGCCCCATAAAAAGCCGCTTTGGTGTCCAAACTCTTTGAAGAGCATTGGGAGCAGCTGAGTCATTTGCACATCTCACCTCTTACCAGGCAATATGCACCTCCACTCTTTACCATCAGACACCCCAGACCAATGGCCCAGGCAGACAGCCAAGACAGATGGCTCAGAGAAATGGTCAAGAACCTCAATTGTCATGGAAATAAAAAATAGTGAGTAAAGACTCCCTTGGTTTGTGAATGACCATAGGATTGCACCTAGGAAGTTACCCTCTGAGGCACAAGTCTGGGCAAGGTTGTTTATGGAAACCAGCCGTCACTCATGCATACCAGCCTCCCCTCTCCATGCCACTGATGCTGTCCAAGAGAAAGGCAAAGGCCGATTCAGCTTGGCACTAGTGACATAGCAACTCATTTCTACAACTGAGTAAACTGGAGCAATGTGAAATAAAGTGTCTTGCTCAAGAACACAACACACAACCCAGTCTAGGAATCAAACTCATTACCTCATGATTGTGAACCCAATGTTCTAACCACTGAACCATGGCACCTGTATAGCTCAGAGAAATGATCGAGAACCTCCATTGTCATGAAAATAAAAGGCAAAGGGTAAAGACCCCCTTTGATTGTGAATGACCATGGGATTGCACCTAGAAAGTTTCTCTCTGAGGCACAAGTCCAGCATACCAGCCTCCCCTCTTCATGCCACTAATGTTACCCAAGGGAAAGGCAAAGACTGATATAGCTTAGCCCCAGTGACATCACAACTTATTTTTACAGCTGAGTAAACTAGAGGTCCAGGAATTGAACTCACTACCTCATGACTGTCAGTGTGACGCTCTAACCACTGAACCATGCACCTTCACATCCATGAAGATAGCACAATTGATTTCAGATATGTTGGTCAAACCACAGATTGCTGTACCAATAGCTTTCTGTAATCTCAGAAGTAGTAATTCTCTCCCAGTCTGGTATTATTGCTGCTGTTAACCATGAATGGCCAGTGCAGATTGTCATTGTGTGACAATAAATTCTTCTGTTAAATGTTTGCGGGATTTGCTCAGTTACTTCTTCACGCAGCCAAGAAGCACATTCCCATTCATTAACTCAATCAGCTACCATAGCAACATTAACAAAACAGATAACAACCAACGTGACAGTGGCGATACAGCCAAGAGCCAATAACACTTGTGACGCTCTAAATCTAAACTCCTTGAAAATCTGGCTAATTTCTAGCCTTATGACCCTGTAAGCTTTGAGACAGACACTTTTGTTTTTTATTTTTTGCATGGCTATGTAGTTAAGAACTTTGCTTTCCAACCATATGGTTTCAAGTTCAGTCCTATTGCATGGCACATTGGAGAAGTGTTTTCTACAATAGCCCTGAGCTGATCAAAGCCTGGTGGGTGGCTTTTGATTGATGAAAACCGAAAGAAGCCTGTCATGCCCATGTGTGTAAATGTTTTCTACTATAACCCTAGGCCAACCAATAACTTAGGATAGATTTGGTAGATAGAAACTGAGTGGAAACCTATATATATATATATATATATATATATATATATATATATATATATATATATATATATATATATATATATATATATATGTATATATATGTATATATTCTGTTATTCTTTTACTTGTTTCAGTCATTTAATTGCAGTCATGCTGGAGTACTGCCTCAATGGGTTTTACTTGAAGAAATCGACCCCAGGACTTATTCTCTGTAAGCCTAGTACTTATTCTATCAGTCTCTTTTACCAAACTGCTAAGTTTTGGGATCATAAACACACCAGTGGTGTTGTTGGTGTTGGTGGTGGTGGTGGTGGTGATGATGATGATGACGATGATGATGATGATGATGATGACGATGGTGAAGGTGATAATGATGATATGAGGAGAAGGAGGAGAAGGAGAACACTACTGCTTTTTGTTTTCTTTTGCTACCCAACAACCTTAATAATAACATCAACAACAAAAACAATAACATTATTGATTTCTTATATAGGCATATATAAATAAATATTGATCTCTGTCAGTTTCGACCATGAATATTCCAATTTTCCAATTGTCTGATTGACAGATTGGCCTGCTCATTGAAATTAGCATGTAAGTGGCTGAGTATTCCATAGGCACATGTACTGTTAATGAAATTCTCAAGGAGAATCAACATCACAAAAAGTGTATGACAAGGCTGAGCCTTTGAATTATTAGTACCCTCTGTGGGATTCCAGACAGTTTCCATCTACCCAGATTCACTTACAAAGCTTGGGTTGACCCAAGGCTCAGGTATAATACATTGTATGTATTTTGTGGTTAAGACACTTTCTTTGCAACCATGTGCATTCAGGTTCAGTGCCACTGTGTAGCACATTGGGCAAATGTCTTGTTATAGCTCTGGGCCAACTAATGCATTGTGACTGAACTTGGTAGATGGAAACTGTGTGGAAGCCTGTCATGTATGTACTGGTATGTCACACATACTAAGAAGAGTATTGGCAATGTGAGAATGATTACTTCTCACGTATTTTAATGTTTCTATTTTTTCACATAATTTCATTTCATTTTGAATGAACATAGGCGCAGGAGTGGCTGTGTGGTAAGTAGCTCGTTTACCAACCACATGGTTCAGGGTTCAGTCCCACTGCATGGCACCTTGGGCAAGTGTCTTCTACTATAGCCTCGGGCCGACCAAAGCCTTGTGAGTGGATTTGGTAGACGGAAACTGAAAGAAGCATGTCGTATATATGTATGTCTGTGTGTGTGTGTTTGTCCCCACAACATCGTTTGACAAGCAATGCTGGTGTGTTTACGTCCCTGTAACTTAGCAAAAGAGACCGATAGAATAGGTACTAGGCTTACAAAGAATAAGTCCTAGGGTCGATTTGCTCGACTAAAGGCAGTGCTCCAGCATGGCCGCAGTCAAATGACTGAAACAAGTAAAAGAGTAAAAGTGTAAAAGAATCTGGTGTACAGGATTCAGGAAGACATTCAACAAGAAGTGGAAACAAAATTGAAAGGGGGAAAAAAAAAAAATAATAATCCTTTCTACTATCGGCATAATGCCTGAAATTTGGGGGAGGGGGATGGTCGATTACATCAACTAGCACTTAATTTTTTGACCCCAAAAGGATGAAAGGCAAAGTTGAACTTGGAGGAATCTGAATGCAGAATGCAAACACAGACAAAATGCCACTAAGCATTTCACCTGGTAAGCTAATGATCCTGCCAGTTCACCCCCTTAATAATAATAATAATAATAATAATCCTTTCTTCCATAGACACAAGGCCTGGAATTTGTAGGTAGTGGGACAGCTGATCACATTGACTCCAGTACTTGACTGGTACTTAATCTATCTATCCTGAAATGATGAAAAGCAAAGTCAACCTCGGCAGAATTTGAACTCAGAATGTAGTGACGGGTGAAATACTGCTAAGCATTTTGCCCAGTGTGCTAACGATTCTGCCAGCTTGCTGCCTTAATAATGATGATGATGATGATCATCATCATCATCATCATATCGTAAAGCATACGATATGATCCCACATTCTTGGATTATGGCGTGTATGAACCTATTTGGTATTGAATTGAATGTCGAGCAATTGCTTGGAAAAAGTATGGCGATTTGGAGGATGGACCTGACAGCATATGGAAGAAGTTTAAGGACAGTAGAAATTAGGAGGGGCATCTTCCAAGGGGACTGCCTGTTCCCACTGATCTTTGTACTGTGCTTGATGCCACTAACACTGATTTTGAGGAAAACAAAAGCTGGGTACGTTTTCAAAAGCTGCCAGCAAAAAGTCAACCACTTGTTATTCATGGATGATCTCAAACTTAACGGTAAAGATGAAGCCCAAGTCAGTTCCCTCGTTGATATAGTGTATACCTTCAGTGCTGATATCAGAATGGAGTTCGAACTGAGAAAGTGTGGTGTGTTAGTCTTGAAGAGAGGCAAAATCAAATGTATGGATGGGCTAACAATACTGTTGGGGGAGGTTATGAAGCAGATAGAAGAGATGGGCTATAAGTACTTGGGGATTTTGGAAATGGATAGATTGATAGAGAAAGAAATGACAGAAAAATTTAAGGTGGAGTACTTGTGCAGATTGAGACTGATCCTTAAGTCGAAATTAAACAGACAGAATAAGATTGAAGCTATCAACACCTGGGCAGTTTCACTTCTTAGATATGGAGCAGGAGTAATTGCATGGACAGTAGATGAACTAAACAGCTCAGAGAGAAAGACAAGGAAGTTGTCACAGACAGACTGTATGTACCAAGAAAAAGAGGGGGAAGAGGACTTATTGGATGCAAACACAGCATTAAAGCAGAAGAAAGTAGTATTCTTTTATTCTTTTGCTTGTTTCAGTCATTTGACTGTGGCTATGTTGAAGCACTGCCTTGATGCTGGAGTACCTCCTTGAAATAGTTGACTTAATCAAACCATAACCATTTAGAATTTCAGCAGGACATATCCAGGTGGATCTAGTTAAACTGGTTCACAAAATATGCATTTCTTAAAAGGAAGTAAGAAATCTGAAAATTGGCTATAATAATGTGGTTTTCCAGTCTTATTGCTATGAAGGTATGATGTTGTGGAGAAAAAAATTGGAGGAAAAAGTTACAGAAGTTTAAAAATCGAAAAAACTGTATTTTTAGCCAAAAGCGAGACAGAAATTTTCTGTGTTTAGCAGAGTGGTGTCAACTTTAAGGTTGTACCCTGTGAAATTTATAGTTTAGTGTCTGTGAAATAACCTGTTCATTGTAGATTTCTAGATAAACAGAAATACCCAATAAAATCAACATGTATCATCTTACTGTTTTTTTTTTTTGTCACTTCATTGATTGCATGTTTTTATTATTTTTTAAAAATTTGTTATATTAATATATTTGTCAGCATGTGTTTACTTTATGCATATTTCAGTATTATGTATACCTGACATGTATTTGTGTACATCATTAATATATAAGTGCATATGTGTGTGTGTGTGTGTGTGTGTGTGTGTGTGTGTATGAAAAGGGGGCGTCTGTCTCCAAAACTTCAAAGCTGAGTAATGTTTTCATGCTTGGATTTGTAAACTACGATAAAAATAACACTGGTCAACAAAGGATTTGTCCCAAAAGTATATGAAATGAAAAATATGTAAAAATTCTACAGAAAAATACTAACACACAGAAGCACAGAAAAATATTTAATATACTAACACATAGAAAAATTAAAACAAAACATGCAGGTGAAAAGAATCTCGTGGTGTGAAGAATCAACACACGGCACAGATGCGGGTGAAGTGAAACACAACACATCATGTGGTTGTCATGGTAATAAGCTGCTAATGCCATGCTGTCTGTTGATTGGCTAAAATTACCGCAATTTCCCAACTTTAATTCCAAATAACATCAGATTCTTTAATTTACAAAATACAGTAATTGATTGATCGTAATCAAAATTCAAAGTTGCACAAATACACCAAAATTGAAAAGCAATCTGAGCAAAATTAAAGGGGGCTCATTTTATGAATGAAACTAAAGAGATCCATCCAGGCTAAATATTCTACATGCTTTAAGTTCAAACTGGCCACTTCCAGCCTCTCACGCTTATCCTACAATGTCTCTCTAAAAACAAGCAATCACATCATTGATATCTTCAAGCTACAAGATAATGAGTGATTAATTCAAACCCATCTGAACAAATAAGCATTATATTTGACAGAATAATTTGAGTGCTAAAGGTTTTTAAAATGAAAGGCAAAGTAGATCTCAGTGGATATTGAACTCAGAATGCAAAGAAGTGCAACTAAGTAACATACAGCATGTCATTTATAACTCTACTGCAGTGGTTCTCAATATTTTTTGACTTTGAGGAACACTGGAAATTAAATAAAAAAAAGAAACCCCAGTTATTGCACACCAGAGATTAAATATAAAAAAAACCACTGGTATGCTAGAGATTAAATGAAAAACACAAACAAAATTACTGTATTGCTTTATATGGAAAGCAAAACAAAATAATTAAAAAAAATTTTAAATTAGAACAAAAAAAAAAAATCGAAGAGAAAGAACTCTATTTTTAAACTTATTTTATTCATCTAACGTGTATAACAAAATTATGAACTGAATAATTCATTTTTTTCAAAATTCACAAGCATTAGTAATGAATTTTGTAAAACCTTAAATTATATTTTTGAAAATCCATGCACTACACTGCATTGTTTAAGAACCAATGCTCTACAAATTCAGTCAACCCTCTTTTTTACTACTGCTACTGCTGCTACTACTACTACTACTTGTTGTTGGCACTCCGTCGCTTATGACGTCGAGGGTTCCAGTTGATCCGATCAACGGAACAGCCTGCTCGTGAAATTAACGTGCAAGTGGCTGAGCACTCCACTGACACGTATACCCTTAACGTAGTTCTCGGGGATATTCAGCGTGACACAGTGTGACAAGGCTGACCCTTTGAATTACAGGCACAACAGAAATAGGAAGTAAGAGTGAGAGAAAGTTGTGGTGGAAGAGTACAGCAGGGTTCGCCACCATCTCCTGCCAGAGCCCCGTGGAGATTTTAGGTGTTTTCGCTCAACAAACACTCACAACGCCTGGTCTGGGAACTACTACTACTACTACAATACTACCAATAATAATAATAATAATATATAATAAATGCTTTGATGCAGTATCAGGCAGTGGCTTTCATGGCTTCTCCTTCTTTACTGACTGGAAATGTTATTATGTACATTGTTTTGTCTTGGTATAAAAGATGGGCTACAACAAATATCCTGCTCAATGCCACAGATTTGTTTGTTAGTTGTTTGACTTTAACCAGTTGGGCATGTCCCTTGTTGGCTGACAATATGTGCATCTCTGATCACGAGCAGAAATAGTTGAGGACCTCAAAAGGATGAAAGACAAAGTCAATTCTGGTGGCATTTAAACTCAGATCATGAAGATGGATGAAATACTGCTAAGCATTTTGCCCAGCATGCTAATGATTCTGCCAGCTTGCTCCCCTTAATAATAATAATAATAATAATCCTTTCTACTAAAGGTACACAGCCTGGAATTTTGAGGGAGGGTACTAATTGATTACATTGACCCCCAGTGAAACACTGGTGCTTAATTTATCGACCCCAAAAGGATGAAAGGCAAGGTCAACCTTGGTGGAATTTGAACTCAGAACATAGTGACTGGCAAAAATTCAGCAAAAATTGTTGAATAGATCTTTACATGTTCACTTAACCAACTAGATATAGCAACTAAATTTTTCTTCAATCCCATCCTACAGAGTCTATCCTTTTTGAGACACATGGTGTTTTGGCATGTGTAACCAAAGAGACCAAAGTTTTTTTCTGAGATTGAAATTGATGGATGCATGTAGAAAACAAAGAATAAAGTGCCTAAAATTACTTTATTAGTACGTAATGTAAAACTACATATACTCTTTTACTCTTTTACTTGTTTAAGTCATTTTGACTGTGACCATGCTGGAGCATCGCCTTTAGTCGAGCAAATCGACCCCAGGACTTATTCTTTGTAAGTCTAGTACTTATTCTTATAAATCTCTTACCGAACCGCTAAGTTACGGGGTTGTAAACACACCAGCATCAGTTGTCAAGCAATGTTGGTGGGGACAAACACAGACACAAACATATACACACACACATATATACATATATACAACGAGCTTCTTTCAGTTTCCGTTTACCAAATCTACTCACAAGGCTTTGGTCGGCCCAAGGCTATAGAAGACACTTGCCCAAGGTGCCATGCAGCGGGACTGAACCCAGAACCATGTGGTTCATAAGCAAACTACTTACCACACAGCCACTCCTACTGAAAAATTATCCCTGATGGGCTATTACTCTTTAAAATGTTTGTTTCATCGGGCCGATGGATCAGCCTCAAAGTCCTTTCAGCTTGCATCACTTGGGCCAATCAATTGGCCTGGGTGTCTCAAGAGGGTTAAAAAACAAGAAGGCAATATTGATGATGCACTTGAGGATACATTATGTTTGAGACAAAAATGTGATGCGAATAACTAGAACACATATGATCTTAGACAGGTCAGCTTGATCAAGATTAAACTAAGGCTAAACAATAGCAAAACTAACAATGGATGAAATTAATGAAGGAGCCACTACATGGTGACTGAAACTGATAGAGATAGCAATGAAATCTCCTTCCAACTTGCATTTTTCAAACAGCACTTAACCCTTTTGTTACCATATTTCTGTTGAAAATCACTAACTTTGATTGAATTACGTTTTAAAATTATAAAGAATTTAATATGAATATAATAAAATAACTTTGTTTAAAACAAATTAACATGGAATTTTGATGGAAGATTTAATTTAGATCACTTTAAAACAGGAAGTTTGTTTCATAGAATCAAGTTTGGCTTCAGGTGGATTAGTATCAAAAGGGTTAATGGAAAATATTGTCTGGGATGCATGCCCTTCAGTCATTTGTTTGTTTGTTTATTTAACATCTGTTTTTTTATACTCTAACATTGGCTTGGACAAAGATTTACATGAGACAGGATTTTATTGATAGATGTTTTTCCTGTCACTAAACTTACCTATTTTCCAAGGGATTTCTTTATTCAACAGGTCTTCAAAACAATGGAGCAAACTAGTCAAAACATCAACAAAAAATGCCAACATCTATTTTTGAAAAAAAAAAAATACTACAGGTTGGCTATAACTGGAGCATCTCTGATCATAAGTCTGCTTGATCGAGACTGACTGGGGGCTAAACAACATTAAAGGGAAAGATGCTTCTGTTAGAAAGTTGAAAATCGACATATAAAGATAAGCGGACTGCTTCAGATAATCGTACATTATCCAAGACAGAAAATTTTAGCATTTCATTAACTTTAACATTAATGAGATAAAAAAAAAAAAAAAGGAAGCAGATCAAGAAAGTAATTTTTTTTCTCTTTGATTTTAATTATTTTCACAACCTTCAAAGAAAATTATTGTTGTTAAGTATCTGTTAAATGTCTTAAGATATTTTAAAATGTCTGCATGAAAAAATTTTGAAAAGAATTTTTCTTTTAAATATAATAATTTATTACATTAGTACAAGGCAGTAACTGTAGGTTGTTGTTCAACTTCAGGCTATCCCTGATTGAGTACTCTATGATAAAAGGTATTCTAGACATGAGACCATCTTGTCACACTGCCTCATAGTTATTATCATTATTGCCAAAGAAATTAGGAGAATCATTAGCATGTTAGACAAAAATGCAGAGTGGCATTTCTTCTGGCTTTATGTTCTGAATTCAAATCCCACCAAGGTCAAATTTGCCTTTTTATCCTTCTGGAGTCAATAAAATAAGTTCCATTTGAGCACTGGGGTCAATGTGATTGACTTACATCTTTCTCAAAATTCATGGTCTTGTGCTAAAATTAGAAAAAAATCAATATCATTGCTGTTGTTGTTTTTATTGTTGGTGGTACTGTTGTTGTCTTTATTGTTGGTGGTACTGTTGTTGTGAGGGTCAGCAACAGCAAAGGCGTCCAGCTGTAGGAAATCTGCCCCCAATGAATTCAATCTGACCCATGCAAGCATGGAAAAGTGAACACAACAGCAATGACAATGATAATGACAACAAGGATGATATATAAATACACACATACACACACACTGCACACATACACACACACTGCACACATACATACACACATCATACACAAAAGGCGTCTTTCAGTTCCTTTCTACTGAATCTTCTCACAGAATTTTGGTCAGCTTAGAGCAATAATGGGAAACACTTATCCAAAGTACCATGCAGTGGGACTGAGCCTGAAACCTAAGTGTTAGAAAACAATATCAACCACTTAGCCATACCTACATCTACAGATCATTTCATTATAAATGATTACCATGGAAATACATAACTTTTTATCACAAGAATGTCAACACAAAGCAGCAAATCTTGATTAAGTTACAGTTGCTTGAATCAACCTTAGAATATTCAGGAAGAAGAAAGCCCAAGTTGATCTCAACAGGATTTGAACTCAGAACCTAGAAGAGTAAAACTAACAGCTGCAATGCATTAACCCTTTTGACACCTACTAATCTAAGAGCACCTCTGGTTCTATGATAAAAAAACTTCTTGTTTTAAAGCAATCTAAATAGAGCGCTTTCAAACCTTCCATTAAAACTTCATGTTAATTTATGTTCCAAACACCAGTTGTATAATCTTATATCTTTTTATCTTGTAATTGTTTCAGTCATTGGACTGTGGCCATACTGTGACACTGCAAACAAATCAGACCCTGACATTTATTTTTTAAGCCTGGTGCTCAGTCTATAGGTTTCTTTTGCCAATCTGTTAAGTTATGGGGATGTAAACAAACCAACACTAGTTGTCAAGCAATGGACAAATGCATGGACAAATGCACACACACACACAATGGGTTTCTTTCAGCTTCCACCTACCATATTCACTCACAAGGCTTTCATAGGCCTGTGGCTATAGAAGAAAACCAAGGTGCCATGCAATAGGACTGGGACTGAACCCAAGACCATAAGGCTGGGAAGCAAGCTTCTTAACCACACAGCTATGCCTGTGTCTATAATGACACAGTTATTTTACTAAATTCTTCATTTTCTAAAAAAATTAATACAAATAAAAGCAATGAATTTCATTAGAAATTTGGTAACGAAAACGTTTAAGTATGGCATTTTATTGTTTCTATTACACCATTTTTTTTTTCCTGAGTATTGAATAGTAATTAACAAATACCTGAAACAAAGCCAAGTTCAAATTCACCGATGGACAAATCTTGCTTCAATTTGGTATTCATATTTTGTAATGGAGATGTATATCTCCTCTACTTATTACCAGTGGAACGAGGATAAGTTTCAGTGTATCTCCTTACTAGTACTGAACACTTTTTCAGTTAGCAGGTGGCGAATGACATACACAAGAGTTTGTCTGTAATGAGAGATGCTGCTCCAAGTTAAAATGAATAGTCTGGAGAAAGAGTGAAAGGGGAGAGCTGCCGAGGATTGAATGCATCTATGAGTAAGTGAGCATGTGTGTGTGTGTGCGTGTGTGTGCGTGTGTGTGCATGTGTGTGCGTGCGTGTGTGTGTTCAGCTGGCGGAGCCAACAAACTAGTGTTCAAAACCAGCAGAAATGTTAATGGTAGAATCATCACAGCAATCAGACAAAAGTGCCTTGTGACGGTCACTAATTTGGTCACTGCCCTTCATGTTCTGAGTTCAACTCCTTCTGATACGAACTTTGTGCCTTTCATTTTTCTGGGGTGTTGATCAAATAAATTACCAGGCAAAATAGAACCTGAAAGATGCAATGTGCTTTGCTATCCCTATAAATATTTCTATAAAGAAGACTAAATGGAATTATAATAATAGACTAAAACTAGTTCATATACAGTTTTGGTGTTACAGTTAGGCCCATATATACTGAATGTGCCAGATGGCTGTGACACTGACTTATGTTGGTAAATTTTCTTTGTAATAATTCTGTTCTTGCAGTACCATGATATCATCTATAATGATTTATTTTCAAATCTGATTACTACACATTTAGAAACAAAAGTTAAGTTAGGATGAAGTTGAGATACTGTCTTGAGATGAATTCTGCAGTTATGTGTTTTGTAATTTTCTACAGTTTTGCCACATTAAGTAAAATATACAGAATGCTGTTCTGAACTCTGGGTATGCAGGTATTTTGAAAATATCTTATGGGTTGATGCCCATGCCCTGCATAGTCATAGGTTGCCTTTTGGTAAGATATAGCACCCGTTCAGATATCCTGCCAGAGATACAGGTAAGTCACAAGACTACAGTACTATGGAGAATTGTGAAGAGGTAGTGGAAGAGCTCAACTGAACCAACAATGCTTCTTACATTGAAACTGAGTGGAGGAATCCTAGGAGATCAATGCACAGGATCAGGGCCAGCTCAAGGCACCAGCAACTCGAGCAGTCACCTGAGGTGCCATGTGCTAGGAGGTGCAAAGTAGGGTGTGACAAAGACAAGGAAATTTCCACAACTCTCAGTGCATACACACCAAAGTTTCCCAGAGTGCCAGCAACCCTAGGGCCGGCCCTGTTCAGGATCACCAAGCTCTATTGAGAAAGTAACTGCAATGCATTCATGGGGGTGGCGTCCATGGTTGGGTAATCAACTAATGAAAGATTCACTATGACTCAAGCTTCCAATTCAAATTCATACTAATGGAATAGGATGGCAACAGGGAGTCATGGGAATCTGCAAAAGCAGCATGATCGAAGATTCTGAACTAATACTGCTTCTGCCTCTAACAATGAATATTTACTCAGCCTGCCAGCAATTTCTGACATCAGTGATTTGTTAATCGCTGTTTTTCTATATCAGTAGAATCAAAATTTGTCTAATAATGTAGCTGCTAGTGGATATTTATAACTGATAATGCCCAAAAATGCATGAATGCAGTGGTGTGCATATATATATATATATATATATATATATATATATGTGCGAGTAAAAATAAATACAAAAAAGGTGGTTTTTTTGTATGATTGTGTATAGAGGAATATATTATTTTGTTTAAAAGAGTTCCAACACTGTCTGTTTTTTATGTTTTATTTATATTCCTGCAGAACTAATGTGGGGTATAGAATATGGAATATACAATATATAATATGATATACAATATACAATATAAAATAAAATAAAATAAAAATGGATGGCACCATGAAAGAAAGTATTGAATGTAGATGAAATATTGAGTGTTCAATATAAAGGATCAAATATATAAATATATATATATAAATATATATAAATATATAAAGGCG
>NC_068983.1:85747761-85749561 GCF_001194135.2 Octopus bimaculoides
TAGACAAAGAACATGCTGTCTTCACTTCAGCTTAGAAGCTACTAAGGGATCAGGAAGAAAGACTTGTTAGAGGTCTAGCTTGTCACTGTTTTTTGGGAGTCAGTTTTAATTTATAGTCTTGTTTATCAAATCTTTGTATATCAAAATCTAAGGCCAAAGAACAAGGAGCTGTAATGAAAAGGGGCTCAGGGAGTTGACAGAAATCATAGTGGGTATACTCATAAAACTATCAAGATTAAATTTGAAGCAATATAATGAGATTTGGTAAAGGAAGATCTTAAATCAAGATGTTAGCTGACAATTAAAGGGACAAGACTTTAGTAAACCAATGATGATGATGCAGGGGAAATTTTATCATGGGGTACTAGAGTTAAATATTTTAAACAATATTGCCATATTGTATAAAGTTAAAATTTAGGGTTATTCAGAAGATTATTAAGAAAAATATTATAAGAAAATGATAACATTTTTTTGAATACTTTTGAGTATATACCAAATTTTTACCACATTAGAGGGAGGAAAAGAAATTACATAGAAATAGTTTAATATTTATACATATTATATACTTAAATATTAACCTATTAGATGGTATCTATGAAGATTGATCATTGACATATACATATGTTTATGTGTGTGTGTGTATATATATATATATATATATATATACACATAAACATACATATGTACACATATACATACATTCATGTGTACATTCACATACATACATACATACATACATTCTGCTTTATTTTTAAGGACATATTTTTACAGGAAGTAAAGAAAGAAAAAAACCATTAAAAGTATAAAAGATCAAAATATCAAAGTGGGGAAAAAAACCCATAACTATTTTACTCAGGATACAAAGTAAAAGACAAAAAGGGGATAGATTAAGAAGCAGCAGCAGATGGTATTGTATTTATTGTCCCTGAAAGAAAGAAAGCAAAGCTGACCACAGCAAGATTTAACTCAGAATGCACAGAGATAATAAAATTGAAACAAGATTGAAATTTATAAATAAAGAGGAAAGAAAGGCATTCTATTTGATGAACTTACACTTCAGCCACACACACACGCACGTTTATGTATGTACTGGAGCCAGTTTCCATACATACATAAACGTGTGTGTGTGTGGTTGTATGTATGTATGTATGTATGTATGCAGATTTATATGTTTTGCTTTATGTATGTATTCTCATGCATCATCATCATCATCGTCGTCGTCATTTAACATCCGCTTTCCATGCTGACATGGGTTGGATGGGTTGACTGAGGGCTGGCAAGCCAGAGAGCTACACCAGGCTCCATTCCAATCTGGTGAAGTTTCTACAGCTGGATGCCCTTCCTAATTCCAACCACTCCGAGAGTGTAGTAGGTGCATTTTATGTGCCACCGGCACAAGGGCCAGTAAGGTAGTACTGGCATCAGCCACACTTTGATGGTGCTTTTTATGTGCCACCAGCATGGGAGCCAGACAGCCGGCACTGGCATCAACCATGCTCAAATGGTGCTTTTTACGTGCCACTGGCATGGGAACCAGTCAGGCTGCACTGGCATTGATCACACTCAAATGGTGCTTTTCACATACATATAGTTACATATCTGTATGTATATATGTATGCAACAGGAATAGGCAGGACAAGAGGAGATAGAAAGTTAGTGAAAAGCTCACAGAATGTGTGACAAAAGAACTTTGATAGACAAAATAAAGATAATAATAAAGTTAAAGTGAAGATCAAATAAATAGTGCATCGGTTTAATTGGCAAAAGATGACCATCCCCAATTATAACAATATATATATA
>NC_068983.1:85749703-85753508 GCF_001194135.2 Octopus bimaculoides
TATATATATCATCGTATTCATCATCATTGTTTAATGTCTGCTTTCCATATTGACATAGGTTGGACAGTTTGAATGAGAACTGGCAAGCCCAAAGGCTGCACCAGGCTCCAGTCTGATCTGGCAAGGTTTCTACAGCTGGATACCCTTCCTAACGCCAACCATTCCGAGAGTGTAGTGGGTGCTTTTTACATGCCACCAGCACAAGGGCCAGTCAGGAGGTACTGGCATCGACCATGACAATGATTTCACTTGACTCAACAAGTTTTCTTGAGCACAGTTTACTGCTCAATGATTGAAGGGTATTCTTAAATGGGCTGGTTATGCTACACTAGCATAGCTATGGTCTCACTTGGCTTGCCAGGTCTTCTCAAGCACACCATATCTCCAAAGGTCTTGGTCACTTGTCATTGCCTCCATGAAGCCCAAGATTTGAAGGTCTTGCTTCACCACCTCATCCCAGGTCTTCCATGGGTCTACCTCTTCCACAGGTTCCCTCCACTGACTGTTAGGATATGACACTTTTTCACACAGCTGTCCTCATCCATACGCAACACATAACCATATCAGTGAGGTTGTCTCTCTTACACACCACATCTGATGCTTATGTCCAATTTTTCTCTTAGGGTGCTTATATGCTATTGTGCATACACACTGACATTACACATCCAGCAGAGCATACTAGCTTCATTTCTTGCAAGCTTACGCATGCCCTCAGCCGTCACAGCCCATGTTTCACTGCTGTGTAGCATGGCTGTTTGCACACATATGTCATACTCTTTTACTCTGAGCGAGAGGCCCTTTGTTACCAGCAGAGGTAGGAATTCTCTGAACTTTGACCAGGCTATTCTTATTCTAGCAGCTACTCTCTCAGTACATCCGACCCCACTACTAACTTGGTCAAGTTGGTAATGGAAACTATCAATTACCTCTAGTTTTTCCCCCTGGCATGTGATGGAAGCTGTTTCTGCACATTTTCAATGTTTATTGCTCCTGTGTATTCACCACACACAAAAACTATCTTCCCAGTTAGCTTTCCTTTGATGTTACTGCACCTCACATGTGTTCATAGCTTACACTGAGTACATCTTATGGAGTTGCTACCTATGCCTTTTCTACAGATCAAGCAGAGCTATCTACCTGAAGGGATTTGTGGTTTGTCTGCCTTTCTACTTACTAAGACTTTGGTTTTTGCTAGGTTGACTCTAAGGCCCTTCGATTCTAGACCTTATTTCTACGCCTGAAACTTCTCCTCTAGTTCTGATAATGACTCAGCTATTAGAGCAAGGTCATCAGGAGGAGCTCCCAGGGGCATCCTGTCTTGAATTCCTGCGTTATTACCTGGAGGACTATGATGAATGAGAGGGGGCTAAGTACTGATCCTTGGTGGACCCCTACCCCTACTCAGAATTCTTCACTATACTCATTGCCAACCCTCACCTTACTGACAGCATCTCTGTACATGGCTTGTACAGCTCTCACTAACCACTCATCTAGCCCTAGTTTCTGCTTTGACCACCAGGTAAGGAATCGGGGGACCCTGTCAAAGCTTTCTCCATGACAATGAAAACCAAGTACAGAAGTTTATCTTTGGCTAGGTATTTCTCCTGCAGCTGTCTTACCAGAAATATAGCATCAGTGGTGCTTTTACCTGGCACAAACCCAAACTGCATCTTGTCTAAACTAACTCTCTCCCAAATTAGTTGGGCTATGACCCTCTCTGTGACTTTCATTACCTGATCCAACAACTTGATACCTCTGTAATTATTTGTATCTAATGCGTCATCTTTACCTTTGTAGCAGTTGACTATGATGCTGCTACACCAGTCATTGGGTATGACTCCTTCATGTATCACCTGATTGACTATATGGGTGACTAGACTATAGCCAACACCGCCAGATATTTTAAGCATCTCTGCGGTGATTCCTTATGGGCGAGGGGTTTCCCCTGTCTTCATACCCTTAATTGCTTTATCTACCAAGGTACTGTCAATTCAAATAAGTGGTCCCTCTGCTGGGTTGACATTTGTCAGACTCTCTTTCTCCCATTCATTCTCTTCCTTTAGCAACCTTTCATAGAGGCGTCTCCAAGTCTCTCTCTTTGCAGCCTCATTAAATGCAAGTGAGCCGTCATCCACACAGACAAATTTCTCTCCTATGACATCATGATTCTCTCTCACACTGTCTTGCAGCATGAAACACTTCAAGTCTTTGGTCCTCACAATGCAGAACATCCGCAAACATTTTCCTATCTGCTTCCCCTCTGGCTAAGTAAACCTGTCCTCCTAGTTTCTCTCCTGGCAATCTGATACAGTTCCCTGCTACCACCATTCTTCCAGTCCTTCTATGCCTGTTTCTTTTCCCTAATGGCCCTGACAACTACATTGTCCCACCACCACATTATCTTAAGTCGAGAGGGGACTTTGCACCATCCACAGATCTGGTCACTAGCCCTGAACAGGTTATATATATATATATATATATATATATATATTCTTATTATTTTGTTTTCTTATTTAGATATTCTTACCTATTAACCTCTTATTCCTTATAAATTGTTACTATTCTTGTTTTTAAATAGATATTTTTCAGTTACTTAAGTCTATGTGAGATGGTTATACTATATCCATATAAACGTATAAATGTATGTGTATGTGTGCACATATATAAATATGTGTGTATCTGTACACATTTTTATTATTAAAGAATTTTTTTTTTGATTCATAGCTTAAAATTAATATATAGATAGCATGTTTATCTTTCCAGTTATTCCATAAGTAAATGCCCTGAACAGTATTTATAGAAACCACCTAATAAGTAATTAATTAAGTACATGAATGAATATTAAACTGATTCTATGTAATCTTTCCTTTTTGATGTTTATAATTGATATATATATATATATATATATATATATATATACACACACACACACACATTTTACCTATTTTGGTTATAATATCATTTTTGAAAATCTTAAATTCTATTTTTTATACAACATAACAATATTGTTTATAAACAATCACCTATAGTGCCCCCAAATAAAAATTCCTCTGTATTAACATCTTAGGTTTCTTAGCATCTTAGCCCTTTAACTGGTAATTAATATCATGATTTAAAGTCTTCCCCTACCCAGCCTCTTTTTATAGACAGTTACTTTATATCCAATTGACTACTCCTAATGTCTTCTTTCCTCCCTGAGGAAAAGAGATACATATGACAATACTGATGACCATACCTAGCCATGAGCTGTCAACTCACTCTTGTCCTTTATTCAAAATAGACAGTCTTCTAGTCTTAGATTTAGTAGTTGATAAAGAGAAAAAATGAATTAGAAATGAATTACAATCCTTTACAAAACTATGACCCCAATAGGCTTCATGTGATTCTTGGAAGTGTAGTCTATTCTTAGCTACAATAGCGACAACATGAATATCTTCCATCTTGCTCTGTTAAAATATTTGAGAAAAATTATATTAATGTGTCTGATTGGTTAAAATTCTATTTATTTATTTATTTGTGCTGCTAAAGATGGTACTGCATTTAAATTGATATAATGATTGGATTGTTCAATTAAACGGAGCCGCTTGAAATGGTTGTACTTCATCACTACTTGATATCCTGTTGCTTATTTTGATTTTATTCACCTTACTTCGAGCTGTGCAGATAATACCTGACTAACTTGGCGCTTCAATGTAAGTATCTAATTCAACTGAATCTCAATTATTTCTTATATATATATATATATATATATATATATATATCTTAATATATAAAGCTGAAGTTGTGTGTCTGTGTGAAGCCTTTT
>NC_068983.1:85755383-85756625 GCF_001194135.2 Octopus bimaculoides
CTCTAATTTATTTTCTTTCAGTTTTATTCTTGCTTTATGACAGAAAATTGCTCTCTGAATGAATCTGTAGCAACTGATGCACATTGGCCTATTATTATAGATAGGCAGAAATAGCTGTATGTGTGTATATGTAAATTACTGTGTGTGTGTGTGTGTGTGTGTGTGTGTGTGTGTGTGTGTAGATCTGTGTTTCTATATGGTGGTCAAATAGTATTGTCCCAATGACCAAAAGTTCACCACGACCACGACCACTTTCTTCTTTGTTTCCTCCTCCTCCTCTAGTTCACAGATGAAATGCTGCTTGCAGAGGATCAGTTTAGGTACAATGTATCATTACAAATTTAAAGAAGCAGCAGCAGCAATAGCAACAACAACAACAACAACTACTACTACTACTAACACAACAAACAATCAAACAAACACCAAATGAAACAAAACTTATTAAGTCACACAGCTGCTTAAGCCAGAAGCATCTCTTACCTTTAAGCAGTGGTTATACTGATAAAAGGTGGATTAAAAACAAACCAAAACTTAATAAATAAACATGTAAAGTTTACTGATATGGGTAATAAGATAGGTTGTTATTGATGTTTTTTGCTTTGTCTTTTATTTTTTATTTGCAAATTATATTCTTTTTTTGTTGTTTTATATTGTTGTTGTTTTTACCCACCCTGCTGTATTTTGATATATAGCAAATATTCATCTTTTATTTCCTGTATCAACTGTTATCCTTTATCAGTAAATCCTAATATCTTAATAGAAAACATAATCCCAGCATGCACGCATGCATGCATACATACATACATACATACATGCATGCATACATACATACATGCATACATACATACATACATACATACATACATGCATGCATATATACATACATACATACACACACACACATACACGGGACAAAACAACAACAGAACATCCAATGTGTGGCAAAGTAAAATCCATATTTCACCATTCCGCAGGTAACATCAATAAAGTCAAACCATAAACATCATTTTTTTTTTTACAGTGGATTACAAGTATAGGTCGGAATACAAACACAGAACACCTATGGCCATTTCGGGGATCTATTTTAAAACGGGGGCCACAGTTTTCATTAATGTTTTACGTAGTGTTTTTGGTACCGAAAGACTTTCAAACTTCGTATACTTATCTATTTTGTGTTATAGAACAGAAAAATATTTTTGTATTCGAATTTATTTCATGTAAAAAATTGGGATCTTTTTTAAA
>NC_068983.1:85756693-85758328 GCF_001194135.2 Octopus bimaculoides
GTGTCATATAAAACATCTTTTTCTCTTAGTCTTCTTAAAAAAAAAAGAAATCCCTAAGTTATTCCATGTTAAAGTTGTCGTATTTCTGTAATTTCAACCAATCACTGACGTCCATTCAGCCGATATACATTAAGTGCAAGCATATTGGCAGTATCTAATAAACCTTTCTATTATAGGCTAACCCTAACCCTAAGGTTAGGGTTAGGGTAAAACATCAAATTTAAAAAGAAAAATGCAAATAAAACGAAGAAAAAAAAAAAGAAAATGAAAAAAGCAAATAAAACGAAGCAAAAAAAAAAGAAAATGAAAAAAGCAAATTTAAAATGCAAAAAAGCAAATTTAGCGTAGGAAAACGAACACACGTGTTATGGAGATTAAATACGCTTTACACCGCTTAATCAGCCAAAGGAGTAAATGTAAACAACTGAATACTTGTCAGTGATTGGTTGAAATTATCGAAATAAGACAATTTTTTACATGAAATAAATTCGAATACAAAAATATTTTTCTGTTCTATAACACAAAATAGATAAGTATACAAAGTTTGAAAGTCTTTCAGTAACAAAAACACTATGTAAAACATTAATGAAAACTATGGCCCCCGTTTTAAAATAGATCCGAGATCTCTTTATTACTCACAAGGGGCGAAACATAGAAGGGACAATACACCTGATTTGGGGTCAAATAAAAATATGGTTACACAATAAAATCGACGTAAAATAAAAATTTAGCAATTAAAAATTACAATGAAAATCGGTTTAAATCGAATGGTATACAAAAACAAAAAACCAACATAGAACAATGAAGTGGGGGACTGGGTTTCGCTCCGACCCCACGAGCCCCATCCCACCACTGACACTTTTGAAGACACTTATGGCGTATTCAATTGCTCTCTTTCACTCGCAACTCTCGTGCGACATGCTTCCATCTAGATCGAAACACTTTCTCCGACAAGCACTTTCTCTCCAGCCGTATCTTTCTTTTCAAATGAAAAGAAAAATATCTTACCATATTTTGGCTGGAGATAAAAGTGCCTGTCTTGATTCCTTCCGTTCTAGTCTTCCACGCTACCTCTTTCGCTACTGCTATTGTAATGAGGAAACATTTCTTACCTTAGTTTGATAACAAACTAGGCGGGTCAATTTTTATGATTGACTCGGCCGACAACTGTACTCTTCCCTCATTTGACACTAGGTGTTCCACGTAAACCCACATCTCAGAAATTTCCGGACACCGTACAAAAGCGTGCAGGACGGTTTCCCTATCCTGCCCGCATCTTGGACAGGTCGGAGATGTCTGCATTCAGTGTCTTGCAAGTTTATCGCGAACAGGCAAGGCTCCTCTGTAGCATTGCCAGGTCAAAGACATTTGGAAATTATCCAATGACTTCAACCCGAATGTACGGAAGAACAGGCTGTCGAGTTCGATAAATCCGAGACCCAGGGTCGTTCCCAGGCCATCGTCACATTCTGCCTCTACTAACCCTCTATAAAAGAATGCTGTAGAACCCCCGCTGCCGGCGTTGCCCGAGCGACGGAATAGCAGGAGTGCCTTACGACACTCCGTATACCACATATTCAACCTCGGTCTGCGAAAGTACCAAGCCTCCTTTGCATTCATACTCGCAAAGTTGGG
>NC_068983.1:85758971-85762092 GCF_001194135.2 Octopus bimaculoides
GATTAATCTTTGCTCCTGCCACCGTCTAGTACACCTCAACAACCTCGCCTACTTTACGCAAGCGTGTCGTTGAGGTCACGCTGATGGTGATGTCATCCGCATACGCTGTAACAAACTCCCCCAAGCCCGGCGCTCTCGGGATCTCTCTCAGCTTTCTCAGCAGCGGCTCGAGAGCCACCACGTACAAAAGCGGAGAGAGTGGACACCCTTGACGAACCGAATGCTTGATGCTGAACGGCTTAGAAAGAAAACCGTTCACCCGAACTATCGAGTCGATGTTATGGTACAACTGAATGATCCATCTGTGTAAAGCCTATATGGCTAATTAATGAAATAAAGAAGTTTGCTTCCCAACCACATGGAACTGGATTCAGTTCCACAGCGTGATACCTTGGGCAATTTTCTTCTACAATAGCTTGGGCAAACCAAAGGCTTACAAGTAGATTTGGTAGATGGAAACTGAAAGAAGCCTGTAATATATATATATATATGCGTGTTTGTCCCCCACCACTGCTTGACAACTGATGTTGGTTTGCTTACATCCCCGTAACTTAGCAGTTCAGCAAAAATAACCGAATAAAATAAGTACTAGACTAAAAAAATATGTTCCCAAATCGACTCATTTCACTGAAAATTCTTTAAGGTAGTGCCACAGCATGGCCACAGTCTAATGATTGAAACAATTAAAAGATCAAATATGTGTGTGTGTGTGTGTGTGTAGTTGTATGATTAAGAAGTTTTCTTCCCAACTACGTGTTTTAGGTTCAGTCCTACTGCATGGCATTCTGGGTAGATGGAAACTCAGAGAAGCCTTCCAAAAACACACACACCTATGTATATGTATAGGTGTGCATGTGTGTGAACATGTTTGTCTCCTTGGTATGACATCGTGTAATGGTTGTAAATGAACTCCACCCTTATACGAGCAATATTGTTTGTTTCCAATTTTCTGTAGAAATATATCAAACCATAGGGAAATACTAACTTACTTGGAAACAAGTGAAGGTTGTTGACAGGAAGGGCATCTGCTTCTCAGAAACCTGCCTCAACAAATTTCATCTGACCTGTGCCAGCATAGAAAAGTGGATGATGATGATATACACATAGACATAAGTTTGTATGTGTACATCTCTATCTCTTTCTCTGTCCGTCTGTCTGTCTGTCTCTCTCGAAATATATGTATATATCATCATCATCATCATTTAGCATCTGCATTCCATGCTGGCATGGGTTGGACTGGTAAGCTGGAGAGCTGCACCAAGTTTCAATCTGACTTGGCATGGTTTCTACTGTTGGATGCCCTTCCTAATGCCAACTACTTCAAGAGTGTAATGGGTGTTTTTTATGTACCACCTGCACCAGTGCTTTTACATGCCACCGACATGGGTACAAGTCACGTCACACCAGTATTGGCCATGACTCTGATTTCACTTGGTTTGACAAGGCTTCTCAAGCATAGTATATCGCCAAAGCTCTTGGTCACTTGTTATTGCCTCCATGAGACTCAATGTTCAAAGGTCATGCTTCACCATCGTGACCCA
The DNA here is from genome assembly GCF_001194135.2 of Octopus bimaculoides. Taxonomy (NCBI): domain Eukaryota; kingdom Metazoa; phylum Mollusca; class Cephalopoda; order Octopoda; family Octopodidae; genus Octopus; species Octopus bimaculoides. Next base: position 85,760,513 of record NC_068983.1, read on the forward strand.
TGTCTTTCTTGGTCTACCTCTTCCACAGGTTCTCTCCACAGTTAGAGATTGGCTATATCTATCTATCTATCTCTTTCTCTCTCTCTCTCTAATATTTCTAAGTCTCTCTAAAGGAGACTACAGCAGCGGTACTGGATATTAATAGTTATCGCCAAGCCAACATGGCAGTCCCAAAAATAGGACGAATGCTGCCGTTGATTAGCTCAATAAGAGATATTCAACATTTTTGGCCGATTTTGTATGGCAACTGGAGGAGGATAAATTGAAGTACAGCGTAACTTGGTCCATAGTAAGGCACATGAAACCATACAATATAATTTCCAGGAGATGCCATTTCTGCTCCAAGGAATCCCTGTCTATTCTGTGGACTAACGAGAAGATTATTAATAGAATTTCTGAAAGACTTTCAAGATGCCTACACACATAAATATACTTTCACACAATGCAGTGGGAATGAATTTTGAGTATGAGTTAACATAATTTAATTTAATTTAGGGTATGGATGACTCAAGTTTACTTTTAACCTTCCCTTTCTTACAAACAGCAAGTAGTTACTTAACTCGATTTGTGATCATGAGTGCACCAAACCTCATGTGTTTGTAGTAACGCTGTGCGCATGCGTAGTCTCACGTATGCGTGGAATTCAACAACCAAGCGTTCCCGCTTCTATTCTGTCTCTTTCTTGCTGGCCAGCGATTGAGCATGGACGTGTTTAACTGTCTCTCTCCATCTTTCGAACTTACGCTCGACAGCTCGCTTACATCTACATACCAACGTCCCAACAACAATGCTCACACACACAGAAGCTGTAACAACAAACAAGAGCTAAAGATGTATATATTTACCACCTGAATAAATGTTGTTTAAGTTGATAGTCTGGAGTTCAGCGTTCCGTTAATTTCTTAATTTTATATAGGAAAGTTAGGTATACATCTAATGATGTATAACCAACTTTCCTATATGTTCATATGCTCACATTTTCGCAGACGCTTGTATGAGCAAGTGTACTTGCGCTATGCAGCTTGTCCGAGGGTGTTTTATACATCCATATTTGTCAACAGTTATTTTTAATACTTTTCTCGCTGTATTGCATGTTTGTTTCTCTTTTCTGCCCATCTGTGATTTTATTTTTGACCTATATAAATGAAGATATTTCCTCCGTTTGGCTGTTTTTCTTTTTACAAAATGAGAAGTTACACTGCGGAACTGTTATTTTAATGAGTTGTATCTACTTATAATTCAATGAGATACATCTGCACTGCCAGATGCTCCTGAACAAGTTGTTGAGTGTCTTACCCATTAGGGATTGATGTTAGATGTGTTGAAACAATTGTCGTGATTAATAAATTCTTGTATATTCCATCTTTCATCTTTCATTTGCCATATATATATATATATATATATATATATATATATAAGCAATGTTAATTCTCTAAATGAAGTATTAACAGTAACTGCACGATAAAGTGTAGTATATTGCCACTTAAGTGTGGCTGACCCCTAGGGGTGGATGTTACTGTTGCTTTTAGCCCCAGGAGGACATCTCCTCCAGCTGGCTTATCGACACACGACTGTGTCTT
>NC_068983.1:85762468-85764737 GCF_001194135.2 Octopus bimaculoides
ACATACATAAACAAAATATATAGTTTAATTAGAGCTTGTTATTAACAATAATTCACATTAATACAGAAGGAAAATGTAGTGTTCATTGTGAGCTATTTATTTCCATTTTATAGAGAATATATATATTTATATAAGTTTTGGATGCGTATTTCTATTATGTTCTTTTAGACTTTGCCTGTGTTGCTTCCATAATAACACACACACACACACACACACACACACACACACACACACACACACACACACACAAAGTGAATTAAAAGGGATAAATCAACCAGGTAGTTACTGATGTAGCTCTCAGGTATATTCCAGGTTATGGTTAACTGCATCAGATAGTAATGAGTGTTGATAATCACTTGGTATTAGCAATCCTGCAGCAATTGGATGTCATGTTAGTTGCCAGAAAATATCTCATAGAATTTGAGGGAAAGTACTGGGTGAGAAAGGATAGGCTAGATATGTTTGATATTACCATGAGATATAAGGACTCTGCTCAGGTAACCAATTTAGTAGGGATATACATACTATTCTGTATCAATACGGAACTTCCACAGGTAGAGTATGGACTATACAGGGATGACACTCTGTTCACCTTATACAGACTTATAAATACTGAAATTGGAAAAGCTGTTTATGCACTTCAAAGACCTAGGATTATCTATCTCTATAGAGGAGGGACATACCATAGTTAATTTCTTAGACGTTACATTAGATCCGAGTATACACATATTCAGACCATACCACAAACCTAGCGACAACTGAAAATACATCAACTTTCATAGTTAATCACTCCAAAAGTATAACTTTTGCTCATCTCTCACTCATTTTTCTTATATATCCTTTAAGTTTGTTTATGGGAAAAGCTTTTGAGTATGCATATAAAAGCTTCTATTTTGTTATGTCAGTTACAGCCTAATAACACCAACTTGCAATAGCAATTTTGTGGGGCTGTACAGAGCTGTGCCAATATAATGTAGAGTAAATATAGTAATAATAATAATCCATGGATGGAATTTATAGATATTTTAATGCAGTGCTACATGCATTTCCACAAATCATACATTATTTATGATCATAGTCCGCATTCCTGGGATGATTACAATATAATCCGTAGTATCAATGGACATCAGGTGGATCATAGTTCATGTGTTCATTTCATCAGGCAATATGGCATTAACATTGGAAGCAACGAATTGTGGGCAGTTCTGTATGTATTCCATAGGGAGGAATAGAAGGTGATGAAAAGAGAGAAAGGAATGGTAATGATAAAGGAAAGGGATGCCCATGGATACTATAGACTGTACTGTAATATTCCCAGGAATGTAGACACATGTGATTTGTGAAGGGTAGTACCAGCAATGCTAAAAATAGGAGTCAAAATGACTCAGAAACCACAGCTCCACTTCTATACACTGGTGAATTCAGGGAATGAGTAAAATAAAAGCCAACTTACATTTACAGAAAAAAATTGTAAATGAATTCAAACATGCTCATATCATGTGATTTCAAACCCTGTGAATTAACACTTAGTTCGTCCTCAGTCAGTATTACTGAGTTAAGGCTAAAGATACTCATCTCAATCATGTATGTAATGATCATTTTGAATGCAGCAGCAAATTTTACAAAATTCATTTATGATTGTTCTTCGTTAAGGTAAGTTGGCTTTTATTTTTTTTTGTTCCCTCAAATTCACCAGTCTGTACAAGTGAAAACTGTGGTTTATGAGTTGTGTTTCAACTCTTACTTTTAGCACTGCTGGTACTACCCTTGTGCCCTTTCATTATCAATTAATAATTCTACTTTTATTGTTTTTACACATGCCAACCACTAATTTTATTATTAATTATTAATAATAATATCCTTATATATAATATATATATATACATATTAAAATTATTATTAAGGGTATCTAAGAGATACCACCATGCTAGAGATAGCAGTCAAAACTTGACTCTAAAACCACTATCTGTATATATCTCACTGATGAGGCAGAGTATATTTTTATACAGAGCCAGAAACCCGGATCTGAAATTATCCCAAAACTTTTTGCAAGTTTATTTGTCTATTTGTCTTTTCCCCTTGTGCTGTATGAATCAAGTTTTGACTGCTATATCTAGCATGGTGATATCTCTTAGATACCCTTAATTATAATTTCAATAATAATTAATACCTAATTTTATTCCCATGCTGGCCACTTGATAAGATTGGTATTTTAAATAATGGTCTTATCCTTATATATATATATATATATATATATATATATATATAT
>NC_068983.1:85764762-85764964 GCF_001194135.2 Octopus bimaculoides
GTATAGTATTATCCAAACAATTCCAGAAACAAGGTGATCAAGAATCAAAATAAGCAACAAGGATATCCAAAGTTAAATGCAGTACGATCGTTTCGTGCGACTCCATTTATTTAAGCAATGTGAACATTGCAGCAAAAAGTAGAAAGGAAGAATACAAAAAACTATTTTGACTTAGCCAGACCATACTAGCCTGTATGGTCTG
>NC_068983.1:85764974-85765208 GCF_001194135.2 Octopus bimaculoides
ATATATATATATATATATATATATATATAAATTAAAGGTGAATGTAGTACTTAAGTTTAGGCACCAGAATTAAGTATAGTATTATCCAAACAATTCCAGAAACAAGGTGATCAAGAATCAAAATAAGCAACAAGGATATCCAAAGTTAAATGCAGTACGATCGTTTCGTGCGACTCCATTTATTTAAGCAATGTGAACATTGCAGCAAAAAGTAGAAAGGAAGAATACAAAAAA
>NC_068983.1:85765218-85766938 GCF_001194135.2 Octopus bimaculoides
AAATGGAGTCGCATGAAATGATCGTACTGCATTAACTTTGGATATCCTTGTTGCTTATTTTGATTATATATATATATATATATATATCAGGTAAATGTAATGGTAAAGACTTCCTTTGGTCATGAATGACCATGGGATTGCATCTAGAAAGTTACTCTACTAGGTACAAGTTAGGGCAAGGTTGTTTATGGAAGACCAACCTCCCCTCTCCAAACCGCTGATGTTATCCAAGGGAAAGGCAAAGGCTGATACAGCTTGGCACCAGTAACATTGTAACTCATGTCTACAGCTGAGTGAATAGAGCAATGTGAAATAAAGTGTCTTGCTGAAGAACACAACACACAGCCAGGTCCAGGAATTGAACTCACTACCTTATGATTGGGAGCCTGATGCTCTAACCACTGAGCTATATGTATACATTAGAAGTGAGTGGGAAATGAGTAAGAGGGGGCAAAGTTAGCAGGAAGCAAAAGTAAGAGAAATAAAGGCATGGGCGAAAGGGGAATGGGTGAGAGTAGTATGGGCTATATAACAGGTTGAGTAAAAAGCAAGAAATGCTTTGAACCATGAAGAATTTGTACTGGATGTTTGCAGGGTTTTGAATTTTTTTTAACATTTTTTTGCAATTGTCTAATAATACAGCCATAGACTGCCCAAATGCATCAATAAATTAACATTGATATTTTTTTCATCGTTGTTACAATCATCTGAAATGAAACTGTCAAATTGTGATATTCGAGCAATTTTGCTATTCAATTTAAAAAAAGGACATTAAGCAGCTGAAACAGCTCGCGATATCAACGAAATGTTTGGTGAAGAAATGACCAGCAAGTGGTTAGCTCAAAAATGGTTTAAACAATTTCACAGTGAAGACCTGAGCCTTGAAGATCGTGAGTATAGTGGAAACCATCTGTCATCGATGGTGGTCAATTAAAGACTGTCATTGAGAAAGATCCATGCAAAACCATTCGAGAACTGGCAAAAGAACTTCAAGTTAGCCAGAAAATTGCCTGAAACCATTTGAATGCAATCAGGAAATCGAAAAATCTCGACAAATGGGTACTACATGATTTGAATGAAAATCAAAAAATGTGCAGATATGAAATTTGCTCGTCGTTTCTTCTCCACAACTAGACCGATCCATTTCTTTACCATATTGTAACTTGCAATAAAAAGTAGATTCTGTTGGTTATCAAGTAGTGGGGAGAAACATACAAACACAGAAAAAAATACACCCACACAGACACGATAGACTTCCACACAGTTTCTATCTACTAAATTCACTTACAAAGCACTGTTCAGCCTGGGGCTATAGTAAAAGACATTTGTCCAAGGTGATGGTAGTGGGACTGAACCTGACACCATATGGTTGCTAAGTGACCGTCTTGATCACAGTCTCTCTTTCTTTCTCTCTCTCTCTCTCTCTCTCTTTATATAACATCATCATCATGGTGAAATTGCTTTCTGGATTTCTGCTTATTAGCTTCATCATCATCATCATCATCATCGTTTAACGTCCGCTTTCCATGCTAGCATGGGTTGGACGATTTGACTGAGGACTGGTGAAACCGGATGGCAACACCAGGCTCCAGTCTGATTTGGCAGAGTTTCTACAGCTGGATGCCCTTCCTAACGCCAACCACTCAGAGAGTGTAGTGGGTGCTTTTACGTGTCACCCGCACGAAAACGGCCACGCTCGAAATGGTGTCTTTTATGTGCC
>NC_068983.1:85768080-85771738 GCF_001194135.2 Octopus bimaculoides
AGGGCAAGGTCATCAGCATAGAGGAGCTCCCAGGGGCAACCTGTCTTGAACTCCTCTGTGATTGCCTGGAGGACTATGGTAAATAATAGGGGGCTGAGGACGGAACCTTGGTGGACCCCTACCTCTACCCGGAATTCATTGCTGTACTCATTTCCAACCCTCACCTTACTGGCCGCATCTCTGTACATGGCTCGCACAGCTCTCACTAGCCATTCTTCTATCCCAAGTTTCCTCATTGACCACCAGATAAGGGATCGGGGGACCCTGTCAAAGGCTTTCTCCATGTCAACGAAAGCCAGGTACAGAGGTTTATCCTTGGCTAGGTATTTCAGCAACAAAAATCCACACCATTTTACCATTTCATGTCAAGCAAACATCAGCTGCTACTAATACAATTAAACAATAATTGAAAGGTCACTGATGTTGCATTTAGCTGGCAGGCTGGACGAAAATTCAGTATTAGTGATGGAAGCAGTATTAGTTAAAAATTAGTGATCTATATACATAAAGTGTGTATACTGGTGAAAGTCTTTTAAACACTGTGGTATTTATCTTGAGAAGGTATCTTTTAAGTATGTATAGTGTTACAAACACAGAAAAATATCAACAGCAGGCAAAGATAGTTCTCTCCCTTATTCTCATGACATTAATTAACATTTACAAGTTTATCTGGAAAGCAACTGTTTATAGATTTATCACTGAAGTTTAAAATCTGTTTTATTGCATAATTTAAAATTATCAATTCCCATTGTTCATTCAATGCATTTACAAGAATCTTGTGTTAACAAGGAGATTCTTTTTAATGCAATTCAATACAACAATCACCAACGAAGTCTTTGTGGAGCTTTTAAAGTAATTGCAATATTAATGGGTATACAAGTGGGACTCACCAAGTATTACTGCTTTCTATGGATTTAGGACAAGTGTGCTATTACAGTGCAATATATTAGAAGAGAATGGGCAACCAGAAGTACTGAGGAACTGATGATCTTGTAGAGCTGATAAGAGCATTATCACTCTTTGTTTAAATATAAAAGATCCTACTTCAAATCCTGTCTGGTATTATGTGCATATCCAGGAATTGGACAATCAGTGATGATTGGAGGTCCGGTAGAATGCTGATTTGCTATATGCACCTGCAGAAAAACTTATCTAGTACAGACAAGTATCCTATCTTGAGAGAAAATAATCTCTTACTAATTTAACCCTTTAGCATTTAAACCAGCTATAACCAGCCCAAACATTCTGCCTGTTTGATGTTCAAATTGACCAAATCCAACCTCTCATACCTACCCTACAATGTCAATCTAAAAATAAATAATATCATTGAAATCTTAAAGCTATGAGATAACACATGGTTAATTTAAAAGAATGTGAATAAATACACATCACATTTCACAGATTAATCTGAATGTTGAAGAGTTAAATGCTTGTGATACTCAACTGCCTGAGATTGCTTCACATTCTACAATACAAACTCATGGTTTAAAGTGATCTAAATTAAAACAATCTCAAAAGAAACCAGAATTTTACAATATTATTTTATTTAGTTTTACATGTTTACACTTTTATCGCCTTCAAAGTATTCTCCATTTGAAGCAATGCATCAGTCCAGATGTGTTTTCTACTGTTGGAAGCAGTGATAGAACTCTTGCGAAATAATGTCTTTTAACGCCTCTGTTGTTTTTTCTTCACCTCTTCCACATCTGCAAATTCTGTAGCACCAGCTTTCATCGCCAGTGATGACCTTCGAAAAAAGGTCTAGATCAACTTCCAGCTGTTTTTTTTCAGTTTATAACAAGCATTCAGTTGTGCTTGCTTTTGATCCTCCATGAGCAAGCAAAGCACAAATTTAGCTGTAACTCTTTTCATTTACAATTCCTCGTGCAAAATTCGTTGGCAGGAGCTCCAGGACACACAAGTCATATTAACAAGTTTGTCAATTGTTCGGTGATGGTCCTCCAAGACCAGTTTATGAAATGTGAGGTTGACAGTCGCCCTGAAAGAGATTGGTCCACATGCGACAAGTAACCATTCCTTAAGTGTGAAAGCCACTTGTAAACTATTGTTTGCTCATGGTAGCAGCCTTATAAGCTGTTTGAAGTGTGACAATTGTTTCAACCACTGTTTTCCTCAGCAGAAAACAGAATTTCATGGAAGCATGCTGCTCCTTCATTTCAGCCATCACAAAAATCGATGAACAGGGGAGAAGCACTGCAAAAGAAAGATACACCACGTGGCAGTATGACCTGATCGGACAGTGTCGGTCAGCTGAATGATGCCTTCAGATTGCATCAAGTGGCTCCTAGAGGTGTCAATGGGCTTGTCATGGCACACACAGAACATTTCTGGTTACTTTTGGGTATTCCCTTGTAGGATTTCCTTTTTTTGCACCATATATTTTCACCCAATTCTGGCTTAAATGTCTCTCCTCTCATTAACAAGAGGTTCTTCTATTCTGACATTTAAGCACCTCCCAGTTGAGATGTTATAGAAGTGTTATAGAAGCAGTTCTTGGATAGTTTTAACTTTGGTGAGGAATCTGTGATGTGTAGTGTTACTTTTGAACATAGTTCTGATATTATGTGAATGCAGACTCCCTAAATTTTTTTTTCAGGTAATCCCATGCAGTAAAATTGTGAGAGAAAGTGGAACTTGCATACTCCTATTTGCTGAGTTGAAACATAGGTTATATTCTCTACTTCATACGTGAAAGATTAATGAGAGAAAGAGTACTCAACAATAGTAACAAAAACATAAAGAGAAACTTTTGCAATTGATATATACAAACTACAGTTGTAAAAACACTATCATAAACATGTTAACCTAGAAAAAAAATGGGACAGATAAAAGTAATGCGTATATACATTCATACTTCCATACACACACGCATGCACACACACACACATACACACAAACAAACACATGCTGAGATTTAAAGAGAAAGAAAAGTTACTTCAGTGAGCATGAAATTTGAAGCATCTTCATATAGTTATATTTCTATTTATTGTATCAACACATATGAACCTGTAATCACACACACATACATAAACACATATATGTATGCATGTGTGTGCTAAAATGTAAAGGAATCTCACTTTGGTTTTGACAATTCCAGTTTTTTGATCAATGGAACTGAACTTTATATTTATGTAAGAAAGTAAAGTGGATCTCATACCAGTTCTACAATGACAATTCCAGTTATTCAAACAAATTAATTAAAATGTAGGTAGCTGAGTATTCCACAGACACTTGTAGCTGTAACTTAATCTTCAGAAAGTATCAGTATGAAACAGTATCTGACAGGGCTAGCCTTTTGAATTAAAAATACAGTATATCCAATGGGCTATCACAGAGATTCTTGCAACTGGATTTCATTGACTACACTAGTGTAAATCTTATATATATCACCATCATCATCATCATCATCGTTTAACGTCCGCTTTCCATGCTAGCATGGGTTGGACGATTTGACTGAGGACTGGTGGACCAGGAGGCGACACCAGGCTCCAATCTGATTTGGCAGAGTTTCTACAGCTGGATGCCCTTCCTAACGCCAACCACTCTGAGAGTGTAGTGGGTGCTTTTACGTGCCACCAGCATGAAGGCCAGTCAGGAGGTACTGGCGATGGCCACACTCAAAATGGTGTATTTTACG
>NC_068983.1:85773093-85779688 GCF_001194135.2 Octopus bimaculoides
ATATAAGTATATATATATAAGTATATATATATATAAGTATATATATATATATATATATATATATATAAGTATATATATGGGTAGATAAGGTCATAGAGGTAGTGAGGGTGTGCGATAGAGTACTTAGACTCAGGCTACTCTTGCAGAATGGTATAGCTACAATTATCTCTGCCTATGTCCCGACAAGCAGGCCTACCAATTGAACAGAAGGAACACTTCTTTGATATTCTTCTGCAGGCTACCTCAAAGACAAGTGACAATAATCTCATCTTTGTGGCTGGAGATTTTAATGGGTATGTTGGACAGCAACCTGGTATCTTCTATGGTGTACATGGAGGCAATGGAGTTGGTACCAGAAATGAAGAGGGAACTAGGCTCCTGGAGTTCTGTGATGCAAATAACCTATTGTTCTACAACACCAGCTTCAGGAAACCAGCTAGCTATCTGATAATCTATCAATCAGGTGACTCTGCTAGCCAGATTAATTTAATTCTCACCAGACAGCAGGATGCATGGTTGCTCTTAAATACAAAGACCCTCCCAGGTGAAGAATGTACCCTGCAACAGAGACTGGTTATTAGTGACTTGAGACTCAAGGCCAGAAGGATTCCAAAAAGCAGACCAGTCTGGAAAAGAAGGACTTGGAAGCTTAAGAACCCTTCACATGGTCAGAAATTTAGGGATATCCTTACCGAGAAATTTGATGATAGGGAGGAGGGACTACAGTCCTGTGACATAGAAGGCAGCTGGGAATTCCTGCGAGACAGCTTGCTGACTACTACAGACCAAATCTGTGGCTGGTGCAAAGTCCCTTCCAGACCTAGGGTAACATGGTGGTGGAACAATACTGTAAACAGGGCCATTAGAGCAAAGAAACAGGCTTGAAAGGCCTGGAAGAGTGGGAGTAGCAGGAGAATGTATCAGATAGCCAAAAGGGAAGCTAGGAGACAGGTATATATAGCCAGGAGAGTAGCAGAAAAGAAGAAGTTTGCCAATGTTCAGTGAAGTATTTCAGATTGCAGGACAGTGTGTGAGAGAAAACTGTGATGTCATAGGAGAGAAATGTGTCTGCATGGATGATAGTAACCTTGCATTCAATGATTCTGCAAAGAAAGAGGCTTGGAGATGCCATTATGAAAGACTGCTGAATGTGGAGAATGAATGGGAGGAGGAGAGTCTGCCAAAGGTTGACCCAATTGAGGGACCAGCTACCCGAATCTACAGTACCCTGGTAGATAAAGCAATTAAGGATATGAAGACAGGGAAAACACCTAGCCCATCAGGAATCACAGCTGAGATACTTAAAATATTGGGTGGTGTGGGTTATGGTCTTGTCACCCACATCGTAAATCAGGTAGTTTATGAAGGAGTCATCCCCAATGACTGGTGTAGCAGCACCATAGTCAACTACTACAAGGGTGAAGGTGATGCTTTAAATATAAATAACTATAGGGGTATCAAACTATTGGATCAGGTGATAAAAGTTACAGAGAAGGTCATAGCCTAACTAATTAGGGAGCGAGTCAGTTTAGATGAGATGTAGTTTGGTTTTGTGCCAGGTAGAAGCACAACTGATGCTATATTTCTGGTAAGGCAACTGCAGGAGAAATACATAGCCAGAGAAAAACCTCTGTACTTGGCTTTTGTTGACTTGGAGAAAGCCTTTGACAGGGTCCCCTGATCCCTTATCTGGTGGTCAATGTGGAAACTAGGGATAGACGAGTGGTTGGTAAGAGCTGTACAAGCCCTGAACAGGGATGCTGTCAATAAGGTGAAGGTTGGCAACAAGTATAGTGAGGAATTCCGAGAAGTAGGGAGTTCACCAAGGATCAGTCCTCAGCCCCCCCCCCCTCTTATTTATTACAGTCCTCCAGGCAATAACAGAGGAATTCAAGACAGGCTGCCCCTGGGAGCGTCTCAATGCTGATGACCTTGCTCTAATAGCTGAGTCACTGCCAGAACTTGAGATGAAGTTTAGGGTGTGGAAGCAAGGTCTAGAATCGAAGGGCTTTAGGGTTAACCTAGCAAAAACCAAAGACTTAGTAAGTAGGAAGGCTGTCAAATCACAACCCCCTTCAGGTAGATGGCCCTGCTCGATCTGTAGAAAAGGCATGGGTAAGAAACTATATAAGATGTACTTGGTGTAAGCTATGGACACATAAAATGTGCAGCAATATCAAAGGAAGGCTAACTAGCAAGATAGTTTTTGTGTGTGGCAGATGCAGAGGCAATAAACTCTGAAGATGTACAGAAAACAGGTTCCATCACATGCCAGGGGAAGAAACTAGAAGTAGTTAATAGCTTCTGCTACCAAGGCGACCAAGTCTGTAGTGGAGGTGGTTGCTCTGAGAGTGTAGCGGCTAGAAAAGAATAGCCTGGGCAAAGTTCAGAGAGCTCCTACCTCTGCTGGCAGCTAAGGGCCTTTCGCTCAGGATGAAAGGTAGACTGTATGATGCATGTGTGTGAATGGCCATGCTACATGGCAGTGAAACATGGGCCATGACTGCTGAGGACATGCATAGGCTTGAAAGAAATGAAGCTAGTATGATCTGCTGGATGTGTAATGTCAGTGTGCATGCATGACAGAGTGTAAGTGCCCTGAGAGAAAAAGTTGGGCATAAGAAGCATCAAATGTAGTGTGCAAGAGAGACAACTGTGCTGGTATGGTCATGTGTTACATATGGATGAGGACAGCTGCGTGAGGAAATGCCTCGCTAACTGTGGAAGGAACCTGTGGAAGAAGTAGACCCAAGAAGACATGGGATGAGGTGGTGAAGCATGACCTTCGAACATTGGGCCTCACAGAGGCAATGACAGAAGACTGAGACCTTTGGAGATATGCTGTGATTGAGAAAACCCAGCAGCTAAAGTGAGATCACAGCCACGCATGTCCGGCCCAGTTAAGAGTAGCCCTGACGTGTAGTGCGATATGATATGCTTGAGAAGACCTGTTGAGTCAAGTAGAACCAAAATCGTAGCTGTGGCCAGTGCCCCCTGACTGGCTCCCGTGCCGGTGGCACGTAAAAATCACCATCCGAACATGGTTGATGCCAGGTCTACCTGACTGGCTCCCGTGCCAGTGATACGTAAAAAGCACCATCCAAATGTGGCCAATGCCAGTACCCTCTGACTGGCCCCCATGCTGGTGGCATGTAAAAAGCACTATCCGAACATGATCGATGCCAGGCCCACCTGACTGGCTCCTGTGCGGTGGCATGTAAAAAGCACTACACTCTTGGAGTGGTTGGCATTAGGAAGGGCATCCAGCTGTAGAAACATTGCCTGATCAGATTGGAGCCTGATGCAGCTGCTGGTTCTCCAGACCTCAGTCAAACCATCCAACCCATGCCAGCATTGAAAAGGGACGTTAAACGATGATGATGATGATGATATATATATATATATATATATATATATATATGTATATATATATGCACACAATAATCATCATCTATATTATATCTGAGTATAATATAGTATTGAAGCAAAAGACTCTTACAATACCATCTTATTAATTGAACCATCTGAGAAGCATTCATTGTATATGCAAATTGGCAGATCCAGTTTATCTATCTATCTATCTATCTATACACACATATATATATGTGTGTGTGTGTTTGTGTTTGTCCTCTAGCATCACTTGACAACCAGTGTTGGCGTGCGTACTTCCCTGTAATGTAGCGGTGTGACAAAAAAGACTGATAGAATAAGTACCAGGCTTAAAAAAACAAAAAGACTAAGTACTGGGGGTTGATTCATTTGATGGAAAATTCTTCAAGGTGGTGCCCCAGCATGGTCACAGTCTAATGACTGAAACAAGTAAGAAATAAAAGATAAACAGTTGGTAAAAACAACCATAGATATATTCTGAAGTACAATATATCATTTTAATGTCCAGTCTTTTCCTGTTTGCATGTCATGGGATTCATTGAGGTAGATCCTTTACGGCCAAAGGCTTTTCCTGTCACCAACCCTCACTTGTTTCCAAGCAAAGTTATATTTTCTCAAAGTTATATTTGCATGAGTGAGGCACTCATTTATTACTATCATGTGATATCAAGATGAAGCTGTACAAACACACACACATGTACACAAACATACTATATATGTGACATTGAACCTGAAACCAAGTGGTTGGGAAGCAAACTTCTTAACCACACAGTTATGTTTATATACATACACCTACACATAATGAAAAGATGGAAGTTGAATTGGGAAATATTTGCTAGAAAATATATTTGTCTTTTATTTTTTATTTGTTTCAGTCATTAGACTGTGGCCATGCTGGGGCACTGCCTTGAAGAATTTTTAATTGAATGAATCAACCCGAGTGCTTTTTTTTTAAAGCCTGATACTTACTCTATTGAATTCTTTTGTCAAACTGCTAAGTTACAAAGATGTAAACACACCAACACTAGCTGTCAAGTGGTGGTGAGGGACAAACACATACGCAAAGACATACACACACATATATACAACGGGCTTCTTTCAGTTTTTGTCTACAAAGTCCAGTCACAAGGTTTTGGTTGGCCTAAGGCTATAGTAGAAGATACTTACCCTGGCGCCATGCAGTGGGACTGAACCTTGACCAATGTGGTTGGGAAGCAGGCTTCTTACCACACAGCTATCATCGCCGTTTAATGTCCGCTTTCCATGCTAGCATGGGTTGGACGATTTGACTGAAGACTGGTGGACCAGGAGGCGACACCAGGTTCCAATCTGATTTGGCAGAGTTTCTACAGCTGGATGCCCTTCCTAATGCCAACCACTTTGAGCATGTAGTGGGTGCTTTTACGTGCTACCGGCATGAAGGCCAGTCAGGCGGTACTGGCGATGCCATGCTCAAAATGGTGTATTTTACGTGCCACCTGCACAGGAGCCAGTCCATCGGCACTGGCGACGATCTCGCTTGAATGTCTTACTGGCAACGGCCATGCTCAAAACACACAGCTATGTACATATAAATATATTTATGTGGAGGCATGTGACTTAATGGTCAGGGTGCTGCACTCATGAGAGTAAGATTGTGGTTTTGGTTCCTGGACTGGGCAATGTATCGTGTTCTTGAGCAAAGCACTTCATTTCACTTTGCACCGGTCCACTCAGCTAGCAAAAGTGAATAATCCTACATGGACCAGCATCCCATCTATGTAAGGAATATACATGTCTCAGAACGTGGAAAACCAGCTTTATGAGCCTAAGGCTGGGGATGGGCCTATGATTTTCTTTGAGATATCTATAAGGCTTAAAATTCATTTCTGATTTAAGTGTAAAGCTTGAGATTTTAAATGAAACTGAATGGGGAAAACATTGTTTTCAGGATGTTGAAAGTGGTTTTTGTGTACATGACAAGTAACAGAGTGGTAACCTTGTTTCATTCCCAGTAGGTATCTTGTTAAACTTTTTTTGTAACATACTTTTGAGAATAGCATATTTGAAAGCAGAGCGAGCCAGCAGAATTGTTAGCACACTGGGCAAAATGCTTAGCAGTATTTTGCTTGTCTTTAATGCTGTTGGGCTTGACTTTGTCTTTCATCCATTTAGGGTTGATGAAATAAGTATCTGATGAACACTGGGGTCAATGTAATTGACTTGGCCCCTTTCCCAAAATTGCTGGTCTTGTGCCAAAATTTGAAACCAATAACCGCGTATTTTAAGTTTTCTTTCATCTTCATAAGAAGTAGATTCATTTAAACTGTCTAATGGATGATATAGACAATAGAAAAAAAAAATGATAAGAATAAAGAAAAGAAAAATAACAAAATATGGATTTAAAATCTTGAATTGCTAATGATTAAGTAACAGAGAAATACTGAAATTAGTTTGACAATAGTTTTGTTGAAACAAATAGAAATCTTAGCTTTTTGTTCAATGATAATTTAGTCAGTCACTCATTGTTTTATGATTTAGTAATGACGAATACATATATTTATTCAAATTCAACACACTCATGCACATATATATGCATATATATATATATATATATATATATATATATATATATATATATATATATATATATATATATATATATATATATATATGCAAATACACACATATACACACAACACAGTGCCTAAATCATTTTGAAATCATATCATTTAAGCAGCTGATGTCAGAAAATATTCTGGTTGTATCAGACTGGACTTTGTTTTGTTATTGCATTTCTGCTTGTTACTGACAAGTGGTAGTTTGTGGTCTTGCCTGTTTTGATTTTGTTGTTGTTTTGGTGTGCTTTGCTGGGATTGTACAGGTTCTTAGGTCATTGCTCCAAGGTGAAGTTAGTAATGGGGTTAGATATATAATATGTATAATTTTATTCATACAGCCTATAAATAACTAGTTTAGCATGATCAAATTGCTAACATAATGCAAATACAAACATACCTACATATATATATATATATATATATATATATATATATAATTAGAAATATAATATTTCTAAATCTCTCAGAGAGATTTAAGCGGTAGTGGAGCGATAAAGTTGTAGTATATTGTCAACTTAATGTGACAATCCCAATAAGGGAACACACTACTGCCGTTTAGCCCTAGGAAGCTGGACCGCTTCCTGTCGGCCTTGACACAATTACTG
>NC_068983.1:85780020-85798581 GCF_001194135.2 Octopus bimaculoides
ATATATATATATATATATATATAAAATCACCATTATTTAACATCTACTTTTTCATGCCAACAGGAAATCATCAATGGCCAAATGTTCTGGTTCCAACTAAGTCAATATTTCCCCATGATCATAACATGTTTTCACAGAATACAGTATTGAAAAACACAGTTTCTATTACGGTGACACTCATTTACAACTATCCCATGATGTTAAGGCAAGGAAACAGTAAAACACACACATTCATATATATATATCTTACCGTTTACTTGTTTCAGCCATTAGGCTGTGACCATGCTGGGGCACAACCTTGAAGAACTTTTACTTGAATGAATTGATCCCAGTACTTGTTTTTTGTTAAGCCTAGTACTTATTCTATCGGTCTCTTTTTACTGAACTGATAAGTTACAAGGATGTAAACACCCCAACACCAGTTGTTAAATGGTGGTTGGGGAAAAGTACAAACACAAAGACACACACACAAACTTTATATATATATATATATATATATATATATATATATATATATATATATATATATATATATATATATGACAAGCTTCTTTCTGTTTCCATCAACCAAATACACTCACATGGCTTTGGTTGGCCTACAGCTATAATAGAAGACACTTGCCTAATGAGCCATACAGTTGAATTGAACCCAAGACCATCTGCTTGGGAAGCAAACTTCTTACCATGTAACCACACATCTACCAATACTCTGGACTGGCTTAAATAAATTACTGCTCTCTACATGACTCCACCTCCAACAATTACAGCATTATCCCAGTTTGACTTCACTCCCAGCAACTACTGCAGCATCCTATGATTCCACCATTAAAGTATCTCCCCTGTAAGATTCCACCCCCACCCCAACAATTTTTGCAGTCTTCCTGTATGACCCCACTCCCAGCAATCACTTCAGAATCCCACTGTGACTCCTCTTCCTCTTAAAACAAACAGAAGCTTAATGTCAAGCTAAGTAAATGTAACCATATCCATAGCTAAACAGAGAGCAATAGCTGCCATGGATAAAGACAAGGTCAAGATGGCAGAATCATTAGCATGTTGGACAAACTTTCTTAGCAGCATTTCACTTGTCTTTACTTCCTGAGTTCAAATTCTACCAATGTTGACTCTGCCTTTTGTCCTTTCAGGGTCAATGCAGTAACCAGCAGTTGAGCATCGGGGTCAATGTAATTGACTAGCCCCTCTCCTCCAAAAGTTAATGTCTTTTGCCTATAGGAGAAAGGATTATTAATGATATAAGGGTAATACATAGGCAGAACTGAATTAATATAACAGAAACAAGATAATCTTTGTATCAGCAGAACATGTCAATTGATTTATAGAGGATGAATGCTGGGTAAAAAATAAATTCTGTTAACTGGTACTTGAAGGTACATGCCATACTAAAAGACCAAGAAATGGGAAGAAGTAGTGACGTTTACAGTTACAAACTTGAGATGACAGGCCTCAAAGATGTGATTAAAAAACATGAAAATAAGTAGACCTATCTCACCCAATGCCACATGGAAAAAAATGATGATGATGATGATATGATATACACAAGAATGTATATATTTAGGCTTCAGTATAAAAAAATTTCAAGTGTATAGTCCCTAAAGAGAACACAGTATATCTAACAACCAGTTTTAACCTAACTTATCTAGGTCAAAATCATGATCCGTCAGTTCTCAAATGTAATTGTTTTCTCAAAGGGTTATAAACACCAACATTATTTTTAGAACAAGGCTAAAAATATAATTACAGTTCCTTGGCCCATGATTTTACAATATTGCCATAGCGAAAAGGGAAAATAGAAAAGCTATAACAATGGCATTACTCAATCCTATATAAAACATAATTTTATATCACTGTTGTCATTTAACCACAGGTCAAGTCTGATCAAGACATTCCTGTCAAAACCATTTTCTTTTGCTCAGGGCATCTTCAACTACATTATCATAAGTGTTTTCTTTGATTAAAACAAAGCTTACAATGTGTGGAGAAACTTTCCCATCTCCATAAACTGGTTAATATTTATCCAGTAATGCAATTATTTGAACTACAAAAATGACTTCATGCATCACATAACCATCAAGCTATACCATTTTCTAAGTTGAAACCAATCCTTGTCAAAAGAATACCCACCAACGTTGCGCAATCCTTTCCCCCCATTTCACAGTAAAGATAGTTGTATGAGTACTACTCCCACAGAGAAAGCCTTTGGTACCTAGTCAAAGATAGAAGTGCATCATCTTGCATAAATACATGTTAAGTGCAAAAGTATACCTGATTACATATAACCAAAAAAGGTTACAAGGTCAAATAATGTCCCACCCATTACCCTAGAGCTAACCTTATATTCACCAAACTCTTCGATTTCCCTCCCTTCATAGGAATTTTCCGATATTTGGAAACTGTCTCTCATCTCCAAGAAAGTCAACCCCTCTGATTCTACTAACTATTGCCCTATTTCACTTACTTCAAATGGAGACAGTCACCTACAATATCATCCAACCCACTGAATCTCATTCTCTCCTACAAGACCACCAATACAATTTCTATTAAACCAAATCCAATGCTGACTTACTCTTTTATGATATCTATCAAGGGGCTCTGACCTTGGAGAAATTTAGTGAAAGTAATATTGTCACCCTAAACATCAGCAAAGCTTTCAAATATATCTGGAATGCAAATCTCCTATTGAAGGGACTATACACTTGAAATTATTTTATACTGAAGCCTAACTATATCTGGAATGCATATCTCCTATTGAAGCTGCTCACATTAATAATCCTGTCTTTCATTTCTTGGATTGGTAGCTTCCTATCAGACTATGGCATGTGTTGCTTGAGCTCTTTCTGCTCCTCCTTCATTCTATCACTCCTGGCATACCACAGGGTTTGGTTTCACACCCTACTTTCTTACTTCTATATACATCAATAACCTACTTGCCATCATGTTCAATGATGTCTGCTGTTATACATGTGATAATAACCTTTATTCTTCCCTAACTTTCCCCAGCTCTGCATCACTCATTTACAACTTTGACACCACATGCCAAACTCACACTGATTCTATGAGCAGAGATCTCAAAATTATCTTCCAATGGGGGTATACCAAACTTTTCTTTTTCAACAACAAAATACAAATGCTATTCATTTCAAGAAAACACCATTGCAGCACCTTCCCTAACCATGAGCAGTACATACTAGAGCCTTTAGATGTTGGCCTCATTATTACTAAGGACCTCTTCTAGTGAAAGTACAACCTTAATGTATCTAGGCTGACCCTTTACTGCATGTGATCTAGAATGTTTGTGTGTACAGTATTTTCCCAGGTACCATTCCATGGTAGGCTTCTCTTGAGCTTTGTAGAATATTGATAATTGTTAAGAGCAGAAGTATCTTTTAGTCATGAGGTGAACATATAAAGTCTCTCATAAACATGCTGTAGTCTCATGTCTATAGGCATGCTGTTGCCTCCCTCTGCCTATATATAATGACTTCTGCTCCTCAAAACTGGTTGGGCTCATTCCCTACGTCCTCCTCTCATCTCCCTTGTTTTGTGTCCCCTCCCCTCTGCTTTCCATTAATCACTATGCCCAGTCTTTCCTTCACAGAGCTTCAGCATTCTGGAACTCCCACCCTGTTCATGTCTCTCGTGCAATGGTTCCACAAGACCAATGGCATCAATCTCACTAGTTTTGAAGGCTTTCTGAAAGTTAAGGATATTCCTCTGTTTCAGTAGATGAGAAAATAAGTGAAAAATATGGTAGGGTGATTTGAAGAAGATTTGGTTGTTATTTCTAATAGTAGATTAGGTGATTACGTAGATACTTCTACTTTGGCCTGTGTTGATATGAGTACATATTTTATCTCTCATCACTGTTCTTTCTGTACAAGCCAGGTAACCCTAAATAAATGAATGCATTATAGAATGCCTTGTACCTCTTATGAGGTACAAGACAACCCTGATTGTGTTGATGCTATTATAATTCCATTCAGGACAGACCCTCTGTAAAATGAATGAGTCAAGTGAAGCTGAGGGAACTCTTCAACCCTGTACAAAACATAACAATTCTGCCTAGTGTTGGTACCATGATAAAATGTGCCTAAGTCCACTCTGTTAAGTGTGGGGTTGAAGATGTAATGATGTCTTTAGGGCTGGTGTCACAATAAAATGCATCCAGTATACTTCATGATGTGGTTGATATTAGGAAGGACCTCCAGTAGTAAAAACCAAGTTAAAAATATGAAATTCATGAGAAGGCTGTCATCCTCTGACCTATCCAATGATGTCTTTTTGGAAAGCAGATAAAATGATGACAATGATATTCCCTTTTGGATTGATACCTTATAGTTGTGGAACTTCATACTTCAAAGCCCCCTGTGAAGCTTAAATCTCATGGTTAGGGCCACCCAAGCCAGATAGATCAAAGACTGACAAAGCACATTCCGCTAGTCTTCCAGGCTGAGGGTTGGGCACAGGGCTAACTACCCAATCTCATAAGAAATAGTTTTGTTATACAAAAAGCAGAAAAAAAAAACTGACCTAGCTATATGTAATGGGCTGGAAAGTCCTCCTGTGAACAGCAGAAGTGAAAGTTGAAAGAGATCCATTGAGAGGACCAAACAAAGAAGAGAGCTTGAGACCAGGAACCACATCTGGGAAACCATTGAGAAGCTGGTCCAGAATGGCCAAGAGTGGTGAACTTTCATTCCTGCCTTACATGCAGGAATTATAAGAATGGGTGAGTGATATTTCCATAAATTACTATACTCTCTTTACTCATTTACTTGATTCAGTCATTTGACTGCAGCCATGCTGGAGCACCGCCTTTAGTCGAGCAAATTGACCCCAGGACTTATTCTTTGTAAGCCTAGTACTTATTCTATCCGTCTCTTTTGCTGAACCGCTAAGTTACAGGGACCTAAACACACCAGCATCGGTTGTCAAGCGATGTTGGGGGAACAAACACACATACACATATATATACGATGGGCTTCTTTCAGTTTCCGTCTATCAAATCCACTCACAAGGCTGTGGTCGACCCGAGGCTATAGTAGAAGACACTTGCCCAAGGTGCCACGCAGTGGGACTGAACCCAGAACTATGTGGTTGGTAAGCAAGCTACTTACCACACAGCCACTCCTGCACCTATATTGTTAATATTATATTTATTACTGAATAAACAAGATAGAATATGAAAATAAGAATAGCATTATTCCATCACAAATCTAAGATAAATTAGAAAACAGTGGCACACAAACATCTATAATGTGTAAATGTAGTAAATATAAAACTCCAGTGGTTACAACAATGAGGGTTCCAGTTAATCTGATCAATGGAACAGCCTCCTTGCGAAATTAATATGCAAGAGGCCGAGCACTCCACAAACACGTGTACCCTTAACATAGTTCTCAGGGAGATTCAGCGTGACCAGATTACTCATTGTTGCCAGCTGAGTGAACTGGAACAATGTGAAATAAAGTGTCTTGCTCAAGGATGCAATGCACCACTTGGAATTGAACTTACGACCTTGCAATCATGAGCTGAATACCCGAATCACTAAGCCATGCACCTTCACTGCAGTAAATATGATGTGTAAATAAAGATAAAATGTATTTACCAAAGAAAATGTAAAACATAGTGTTGCACATAGTATGTCAGTTCACTTGTAAAGATTTTGTTCTTCATTTTGGTGTTGTTTAGCCCACATCAACCCTGAACAGGCAAACTTCTGATCAAAAGAATTCCAGCCATGATGGTCATGTTCTTTATTTTATTAAACTATTGAAATTATCATGAAAGGAATGCAGAAAGTGGGCATAACTTTTATTATAAACAGACACAGGCTGCTTGACTTGCACATGCTTGTAGAGTAACTCTTCTTCTTCAGCACCTCTTTTTGTTCTTCACTGCAGGCAAGTAATCAGGAAAAGAGTCTTCTGATAATAGGTCATGTGATATATTATGACTGAAGCATAACTTATAAAACATATTGGTCAATACATTCAGATGCTACGGAAATTTCTTTCACTGATCAAGCAAAAGGGCAATTTTACAATTGTTATTAGCAACTTTTTTTGGCATGTAGTTTTAGTACAAAACAGCTAAATTAAGTAAATCCATTTTCACACAATATTTTGAAAATGATATTACTTAGTCAAAACAACAACAACTAGTCCTGAAAATTAATTTGATGTTTTTTCCCCTCAGGATATAGAAAATAATGAGAAAAAATATTTAAATTTCACTTTAGATGACACAGATATCAGTATTTCTGTTGTCAACAGTAGTAAGAATGATATTTGTATAAACAAGTGGAATCAATTATGGTATGACAGAAATATCCCTGAGTTGGCAAGAGTAACAGAAAATGAAAGGCAAGACGGAGGTAGATTCTGTTTAAAGTATACGTTTCCATGCATATTTATAAACATCAACCAATTTAAAATGCTTGATGCTAACTGTAGAAGAAATGAAACCAGTTTCTTTTTTAGGATGTATGATTGTCCAGCAACATCTTATAACCTATAATGAACTACAGATCTATTACTGTACTGTGTTTCGGGAAAGTTAGAATGCTTTATAAACATTTAACTCTCGCATTTAAACTGGCCATATCCAGCCAAAGTATCCTACCTGTTTTATGTTCAAACTGGCCAGATGTGGCTCTCACATCAACCTTACAATATCATTCTAAAAATTGACAGTTACCTCATCAAAATCTCAAAGCTACAAGATAATGCATGATTAATTCAAAACAATGTGAATATATAAACATTAGTTTTGACAGAACAACGTGAATGCTAAAGAGTTAAGGATATCATTTTTATCATACTAATAAAATCAGTCAACACACTTCCCAATGAATAACCCGTGGACATGATAAACTCAGTCATGCGAGATGTGTCATGGATATAATTGTGAAATCATTTTAAAAGTGCATATAACCCACTCTTGGAGGCTTTTATTGATGAAATTATATGAAGTTATAATTGATTGGTTATGTGGGCCATTTAAAATTTAAACCAGGTCTTCCATTAAACTTGTGAAAAGAGCTGTTAGTCTAGTCTAGTTGTTTGGTGATACACACAGCTTGTAAATTTATACAGGAGAGAAAAGTTATATTACTTTGAAGTAAACTTAGGCGGCAGTATTAATAGACCTGATGAAACCTGTATTTTGTTAGCAAGTCATTTATGTTTATCGTAATAAGGTTTTTTTTTTTTATTGGATTTATTTCTGAAACTTAAAGAAACTCTAGCATGCAAAACAGCGTGGAGTAAACAGAGAAGTAATAATGTTATTTAAATCAGTGGTTCTCAACTATTTTTTGCCTATGGGCCCTTTGGTTCTTATTTTAGTCAGGTGAACCTTCATAACCATTTCATGTTTAAAAAATCCTATTATATTTTTATAACTAAATATTGTATAAAAATAATTGTTAAAATGTTTATCGCCACATCAATATAGCTGTTCTGTTCTTACCGTTTTTAACCCCAGTAGGAGCCTCCTTCAACTGGTTATCAATGCAATCTGCATCTGATATATATTGCAAGCAGGGGAGCGAACCCCTACCATCTTCCAGCAAACGATGGGATCACCAGACTGTACAGTCTTGGGCTATTTGTACCGGTCTTCAGTGGTAAACACCTGTCTGCTGGAGATAGCAGTGATTTGCTCCAGCTTGCAATATACAGAAAACTAAGCGACAATCATTCACTGATCTTGCAACAAGTAAAGTAGTTAGTTAGAAAATCTAGCTGGAGGAAGCTCGTCCTGGGGTTAAAAATGGTAGTAACATCAATTCTTACAGAACAGCCATATTCATGTGGAGATAAAACATTACTTCTCAGTAGAGTTACTACTTTCATCTCTTACAGATGATTTTCTAATTAACTACTTTAATTGTTAAAATATTTTGTGTGTTGTAGAAATATAACCGATTTACTGCCCATAAATTTTAACAACAAAATCTTATATGGACCCTGGTTGAGAACTACTGCTTTAAATGAAACTAAAATATATAAATAGGCGTAGGAGTGGCTGTGTGGTAAGTAGCTTGCTTACCAACCACATGGTTCTGGGTTCAGTGTCTTCTACTATAGCCTCGGGCCGACCAAAGCCTTGTGAGTGGATTTGGAAGACGGAAACTAAAAGAAACCCGTCATATATATGTATATATATATATGTGTGTGTGTGTGTGTGTGTGTCTGTGTTTGTCCCCACAACATCGCTTGACAACCGATGCTGGTGTGTTTACGTCCCCGTAACTTAGTGGTTCGGCAAAAGAAACCGATAGAATAAGTACTAGGCTTCTAAAGAATAAGTCCTGGGGTCGATTTGCTCAACTAAATGCGGTGCTCCAGCATGGCCACAGTCAAATGACTGAAACAAGTAAAAGAATATAAGAAATAAGTAACTTGGTTGCTACAGTTTGAAAAGATAAGAGGGATTTAAAGCTCTTATATACAAATACTACCAAAAAAGAACAACATGTCACTAGAAGACAAAATAATGGTAATTTGGAAAATGTAATTTTCTCCCTATAAAATCAAACTTTATAATAAATTAATAAACCAGGCAGATTTTTTTCCTGATTAATTTAGTTGAGTTATGATGTATGTAGGAATGAAGAAAGTATAAATCAGATCTTTATTTTTAATTTTTAAAATTCTTTTTTAATTGCTTGTCATTGAACTGCGGCCATGCTGGGGCACTGCTTCGAAGGGTTTAGACAAAAAAAAAACCAGTACTTTTTGTTTTAAGCTAGATACTTATTCTATCACCCTCCTTTGCAAAACGAGGATGTAAACAAACCAACACACGCTTCTTTTAATTTCCATGTACCAAATCCACTCACAAGGTTTTGGTTGACCTGGGGCTATTATAGAAAACACTCGCCCAAGCTGTCTTGCAGTGGGACTGAACCCAGAACCAGTCGAGTGGGAAGCAAATTTCTTAAATTTTACAGGAATTGTGATAAAACTGAAGAATTGAGTAATGTTTATTAGTAAATGCTTACAAAATTTTCTCAAATACAAATGGGTGGTGGGTTCATTAATATTAATTTGGCTTTTATTGTTAAAGTGGAAATAAACCGAAGGACTTAAAGAGTTAATGTGCTGAAATATACAAACTTTAGTACTTTGAGCCAGATGGACTTCATTGTTGATAGTTAAGTATACTGGCTACTGATACAACCCAATGCCTTTGGTAGGATATAAACTCTTGACCTATGAACTTGGTTTATGTGTGGTCTGTGCAGAATGATTGTCAGCTTCAATTTTACAATAGTGAAACAATCCTGGTTTGAATGTAATTGAAAACTTGTGCTCTGAACAAAAATGGGATCTTTTTTAAAACGGGGGCCACATTTTTCATTAACGAAACACTTTGAAACTTGGAACACTGGTAGAATGTGTCATATAAAACATTTTTTTCTTTTAGTCTTCTTAAAAAAAAAAGAAATCCATAAATTATTCCATGTTAAAGTTGTCGTATTTCTGTAATTTCAACCAATCACTGACGTCCATTCAGCCGATATACATTAAGTGCCGACTACATAAACAAACGATTCTGAAACAATTAACCCTAACCCTAACCCTAGGGTTAGGGTTAGGGTTAAAGCAAATTTAAAATGAAAAAAGCAAATAAAACGAAGGTATGGAGATTAAATACGCTTTACATCGCTTAATCATACAACGGAGTAAATATAAACAACTGAATACTTGTCAGTGATTGGTTGAAATTATCGAAATAAGACAATTTTTTACACGAAATAAATTCGAATACAAAAATATTTTTCTGTTCTATAACACAAAATAGATAAGTATACAAAGTTTGAAAGTCTTTCGGTACCAAAAACACTACGTAAAACATTAATGAAAAATGTGGCCCCCGTTTTAAAAAAGATCCCAAAAATGATATTTGGGTCAGCATATTTTGCATGGATTGCTAAAGTAGTGAAGCATTCTACACAAGGAATACTTGACAATATCTGTGGGCTATCTATTGTTAGTTTGTTTAAAAAGCCTGCTTAGTTCAGGATGAATGAACTGCCCCTTGGCCTTGCTATTGATCAAAGGAAAATTGTCAATTGTCAGTTGCTAATGAGAACACTATGGATAGCCAGATGTTATTTGCAGGACAATATACACATATACACATTCAAACATTGTAATTAACCTTCTGGATAATACAAGAAGACATGATTAGTTATATGCATGAAAGGTATTTTTAAATGACAAAAGTTATATTAGGATATTCAAGGTATCACATAAATTATTAAATTTATTAACATTATGTATGGATACTATAGTATATCTTG
Organism: Octopus bimaculoides; assembly: GCF_001194135.2. Taxonomy (NCBI): domain Eukaryota; kingdom Metazoa; phylum Mollusca; class Cephalopoda; order Octopoda; family Octopodidae; genus Octopus; species Octopus bimaculoides. Next base: position 85,790,354 of record NC_068983.1, read on the forward strand.
CTACATTTAATATACTGATATTTTCTAACACCTACTCAATTACTTTTCTGAACTGCTCTACTGATGGGAATTCTGAACAACTTATATAGAATATTTCCCATTCTATTCATTAGAATTATGTCCATTCTTATGAAACATTCACAGGAAAAGAAATAAGGGCGAGAGACAGAGATGAGAGAGAGAGAGATAGATAGATAGATAGATAGAGAGAGTATGTATGAGTAAACTACACTGTTTACAACTAGACAAGTATTTTGAACAGTTAAAAAAAGGTAAGTACAATGCATTTGAAAGAGGAAACCACTAAAGAGGCCCTTGATTACAGGACATAATATAGCATAAAAGGAACACATTATTGGTATGAAGCCAAAGTTAATGGAAACAGAATATGGGTTGGCTTTCATACCAGATATAAGAGAAAGCATTGCTTCAGTGCAGGAATATGGCTGATTGAGATAACCCAATAATGTTGTTAAATGAGAGTTTCAGGTCATTTGTCAGATGGTATAAGGTTTCCTAGGGATTTAGTTTTAAAATTGCTTTTTCTCCTGTATTTTTGTTTCTCAGTGACTTATTATACAGAGTGCTATTTCAATAGGGATACAGGAATACATTAGTCATGGGCTGTAATAATGAGCACATTTAAGGATGATAAGCTCATCATAAAAGATGTTTAAGAAAGATATTCCTATCTATTTATTACACACATGTTCATGACAAAAGTAGAAAATGATGAGCTAGAAACAGCAGTTAAATCTCCCTTACATTATTACTGTTTTAATCCTTCTGATACCAACCTACCTGAAACTGTTTCTGGTTCAATGATATAAATTTCCTGTTTAAAAAGAAATCTAAATAAAAACTTTCCATCAAAATTTCATATAAATTTATATTCTAGACATTAGCTTAATAATAATAATAATTATGATGATGATCATCATTTAACATCCGTTTTCTATGCTGGTATGGGTTGGACGGTCTGACAAGAATTGGTAAAGTCAAGGGCTGCACCAGGTTCCACAGTCCATTTTGGTTTGGTTTCTATGGTTGGATGCCCTTCCTAACACTAACCACTCCACTGAGTGTGCTGGGTGCTTTGTATGTGGCACCAGCAACCACATCAATTAATGCTTTTTACATAGTACCTTTTAGGATCTCAATTCTGTTGTGGTGGGCAGGTCTTTTCAAGTACAGCAATGTGCCACATATTTTGATCCTCTGCCATCTTCTTTGTAAGGTTCAGCGTTTTGAGATCAGCCTTCAATATCATGTCCCATGTCTTCCTGGGTCTCCTTCTTCCACAACTTCCTGCCACTTTAAGTGATACAGTTTTAAGTTATTTTACTAAATTCTTCACTATTAACCAAAATTAAGTGAAACAAAAGCTGTATATTTCAACAGAAATATGGAAACAAAAGGGTTAAAAAAATGAAAGACACATTAGATATACCACATAAAAGAAAGAAAAGGAAAGAACAGGATGGTCACAGGACACTTTTTCTTATGGGTTTGTTTGATCAGGATTCATCTGGGTCAAACAACAACAGACAGAAAAACAAAAAAGAAATCTTTATTTCAAAATCCCAACTCATCACGAGAATATTTCAAATTTTATTTTCATCAATAAGTAATAAAAAAAAATTACAAGTATATATATATATATATATATATATATAATGCCTATGTGTTTTGGATATATGTCAGTGTGTGTATATGAAATCAGTCAACTTTATGACAACTAATAGTTGGAAAAAAAAAAAAAATTAAATGAACAAAACAAGTCCTCAAGAATAAAAAAAGTGAGGAAACAAAAATTGGTTATTTAAATCATAGATTTAAATGAATGTTAATTTTTTAAAAAATATATTTGTCTTTTTTTAAAAAAAACTTTTCTTTCTCAACTTTTAGTTATTAGTAGACATTAATTCTCAAAGAAAAATTGCTACTAACACAAGTTTATTAGCAGGATTACAGTTGTATACACTAGAGGTAATTAAACAAGACAACCACTGCAATTACAGGATGAAATTAGAATACACTTGTTATACAGAGAGAAAAAAAAATTACCTATACAAATGTGTGTGTGTTTAGGTATATTTATAAACATACATAACATAAATCATTTATGTATATGCATAAATATTTAAGTGAATGCATTGTATAACAATAATGGATGTATACAGATTTCTAGATATGCATGTGTGTGTGTGTGTGCACAAGTAAATTAATGACAAGATGACTCTAAAGGCAGAGGAGAAAGAGAGGAAAAGAGAAGAGAGATTGATGAGAAATGGAGTCGAAGTGATTTCTACTTCATTACATATTCGTTCGTTTTAACATCCAAACCTATTGATGTGTTAAGGCTCTGCCAAACACTCCAAGCGATCAATGACGTGACGATAGATCTGCACTGTCTCATTGAATTGTTTGTCCAGCAGAGCATACTTCTGTTCAGCGTTCAGGTTAGGCATCGTGGCTGATAATTCATCAGGTTGAAGGATGGTTTCTAGTTTTTTGAAATCCCGACCATTTTTCTGAAAATATATAAAAAAAAAAAAAGGAAAAATGATAATGGTGGGCAGAAAACTTGATGAGCCTCAAAAACATTCATCCCCATTAATCTACAAAATGTTTGCAAACACACGAGGCCTGATAATATCTTTGGTCATTTGTTTATGAATCCCTTGTGTGTTTCACAAGGATGGCTTGCTAATCAAACAACCAAGCTGTCCTTCCACTGAAAAGATACAAAAGAAGTGGAATTCACCACAACAAACTGATGAAATACCTGTTAATTTTACAGTCCTTACAAGATATACACTCCACCCTTTGATAGCAACTTATGTGTAAGGAGCCTGAAAAGGTAATTACACTTCTTTAAACTACAATCTTGTTGGCACTCCGTTGCTTACGATGTCGAGGGTTCCAGTTGATCCGATCAACGGAACAGCCTGCTCGTGAAATTAACGTGCATGTGGCTTAGCACTCCACAGACATGTGTACCCATAACGTAGTTCTCGGGGATATTCAGCGTGACACAGTGTGACAAGGCTGGCCCTTTGAATTACAGGCACAACAGAAACAGGAAGTAAGAGTGAGAGAAAGTTGTGGTGAAAGAGTACAGCAGGGTTCACCACCATCCCCTGCCGGAGCCTCGTGGAGCTTTAGGTGCTTTCGCTCAATAAACACTCACAACGCCCGGTTTGGGAATCGAAACTGCGAGTCCGCTGCCCTAACCACAATCTAGCATCTTAAGAAACTACACACTGGATAATGTAAACAGAGTTATTTTGTAGTTGTCATCATTGTCATCATCCTTGCCCTCATTTAACATCTGTCTTCCAAGCTGGCATGGGTTGGATGATCTGACAGGAACTGGCAAGGCCAAAGGCCACACCAGGTTCCATAGTCTATGTTGGTTTGGTTTCTACAGCTGGATGCTTTTTCTAACGCCAACCACTTTACAGAGTGTACCGGGTACTTTTTACATGGTCACCAGTGCTTTTTTATGTGGTACTTTTTACATGGTACCATCACCAGTGCTTTTTATGTAGCACCATCATCAACATCAACACTTTTTATGTGGCACCAGCACCAATACTTTTTACATGGTACCAGTACCAACAACCATACTTTTTATGTTGCACCAGCACCAATGCTTTTTACCTGGCACCAGTACCAAACGTTTTACATGGTATCAGCACCAACACCAATGCTTTTTACATGGCACCAGTACCAACACTAATGGTTTTTACATGGCACCAGTACCAAAACTTTTTACCTGGTGCCAACACTAACACTTTTTACATGGTACCAGCACAAACACTTTTTATGTGACACCAGCACCAATACTTTTTACATGGTACCAGTACCAACACCCATGCTTTTTATGCAGCACCAGCACCAATATTTTTTATATGGGACCAGCACCAACACTTTTTACATGGTACCAGCACCACTACCAATGCTTTTTACCTGGCACCAGTACCAAACTTTTTACATGGTACCAGTACCAACACCAATGCTTTTTACATGGCACCAGCACTAACACTTTTTATGTGGCACCAGTACCAACACCAATGCTTTTTACATAGCACCAGTACTAACACTAATGGTTTTTACATGGCACCAGCATCAACACCAATGCTTTTTACGTGGCACCAGCACAAATACCAATGCTTTTTACATGGCACCAGCACCAACTTTTTACATGGTACCAGCACCAATATCAATACTTGTTATGTGGAACCAGTACCAACACTTTTTACATGATACCAGCAATAGCACCTACACTTTTTATGTGGTACCAACACCAATGCTTTTTACATGGTACTTTGGTTTTAGGATGTCAGAGATGTTAATAGCCTTTTGCCAAAGTATCAGTGTTATGGTAAAAACTAATGCTTTGGACAGTTCTTTGGTGTTTCAGAACCCTACTGCTTTGGTCATATGCAGTATTACGATATTCAATGGGGTGGGGGATTGTACTGAAGTGAAATAATAATTCAACTTTTTATGACAAAACACAAAGTCAACATTGTAATAAAACAGAATCTAGGCAATTAGATGATCATTATATTAAAAATAGTTATAATATACATGATGGTTTAAGTCAACAGAATGTGAGAAAACTAGGTAAGATATTGGCAGTTCATATCTACTCACAATGTAATATTTGTGATGAAAACATTTAACTTTCAATATCTTTAAATCCACCTAGTTCTAATTAGGTACAAAGAATAGTACAGAACACCAGTATAAGACAGCAGTAACATACAGGCCTGACAAGGCCATAAATTTGCAGGTAGGGGTTATATAGACTGAATTAAATTGACACAAGTACTTGATTTGTCCTCTAGTATTGATTCCAGAAGAATGGAAAGTAAAGTTGACCCTAGACAGGTTGTAATGTCGGTAAGTGTTAGCATGCAGTGCTGAGTTCAACACTTTATATGTAAAAAGCAGAATGTAGATTAGCAGCAAGATGAGAAAATGAAGGAAAAACAGATGCTACAAGCAAGATTTGAACAGAAAAGAGTGAAGTATTATACTAAGCAAAGGCCCTTTACTCTCCTCATGAACTCCTCTACTACTCAGAACATCCACCATGAAATAATTCTTACTTTGGAACAGTGGAACTTGAAGCACATAAAGCTATAAATAATGGTTTCACATTTTTGTGCAAGGCCAGCAATTTCAGGAGAAATATGTGTGTATATATGATGAGCTTCTTTGAGTGTCCATCTACCAAGTCCACTCACAAGGCCTTGGTTGGCCCAAGGTCATAGTAGAAGACACTTGCCCAAAGTGCCACACAGTAGGACTGAATCTGGAACCATGTGGTTGGGGAATAAGTTTCTTACAATACAGCCATGCATGCACCTATATATGTGTGTGTGTGAAGGCTAGAGTGCAAGTTTTAGTCATTCCACTTAATTCTCTCTCTTTAAATGTAAGTTTCTTGTCATACTCTGAGAAGGATTGGCTCAGCTAGGCTGACATATGCAAGATACACTCTACAGACAAAACAAAAGCTCTCATGATGACCCAAAAGCCCATTAAAAGTTATGGAAAAGTTTTATTTCCACATATCTATATCCTTATAAGCTGAATATATACCTGATTAACAAGTTTAACTTTTTAAGCCCTCATCATAGGATAATCCATTACAACCCTATCCAAACATAACCTGCTTTTGCATCTACAAAATACAATTGTATTTTATTGATTTATATTTTTAATTAGTATTTCTCGACCAATGGAGAGAGAGAGAGAGAGAGAGAGAGAGAGAGAGAGAGAGAGAGAGAGAGAGAGAGAGAGAGAGAGAGAGAGAGAGAGAGAGAGAGAGAATGAGAAAAGAAACAGCAAAAAATGAACCCTTGAAACAAAACCCTTGTTATAATTTTACCAGCATACAAGATGAATATTCTAGACCAAAAAATTCTATGTGAATTGCAGTAGGATTTGAAAGATAATGATAGTTTACACTAGGTCAACTTGTATGCCAGAAAATACATTATTATCTATGATGTTTGGCATGCAATTTCAGTTACAAAAGTGAATTTGAATGAATTTTTCTCCTCTTGTTTGTTTCATTTTGAAAATTTTTTAAGCCATACCATTAACAGCAAGATCCAAAGATGAATTTGAAAGTTTTCTCTCTAAGGATTTTTCAAATATTGAGAGAAAAGAAATTATTCAATTTTACATAGATGACACAGATGTAAGTATTTTTGATGTCAGTTTCGTGGAAATGAAATTAAAGTGAAAGAAACTTATGTGAAGACATGGAACAAAAGATGCCAAGCCTTAAATATCAATGAATTTTCACTTGCAAAAATACATTTACCAGGTAATAATGGAAAAGAAAACTTGTAAAAATAAATTGCTCCAAACAGGATAATTAGTGAACACGAATAAATGAAGGTAGTACTTGCCAGGTAAAGAAAGCTAATTTAATATTTATGAGAAACAAATTTTTAGTTGACTTATGTTTTTTCATCTTAATTGTTTGTTGTATGCATTCATACTGCTTATATATTTTTTTTTTTTTTTTTTTTTTGTTTGAAGTTTCAGCTTAGAGCTGCGGCCATGCTGATGCACCACTTTAACTTTAACATTTCATTCGAAATTTCATAATGCATTAAAAATTATATACTTATATTCTCAAACAAACACATATTTAAAAGCATTTATCTCATATTTATTGCTGGAAATTATGTTGAAATTAAATCACTGGAAAGTGTTTATCCATAAAAGGTGTTTATTAGAAAACTTAGTGAAGTACCCATGAAAAATTCACGGGCAATAAACGCTCATTAGTTTTATGGTTAATTACTGGCAGTATTGAAAGGGATTATTTGAATAAAATATAAACATTCTTTTTTTATCATCTCATAAATAATATACAACTTATATATGAACAGTTAAACCTGAACATTCCTACCCAGTGTACAGCTAATGCAATGTCTTGATCAGGCTTCCACGTGATTCATAGGGAAAGTACCACAGCAGAGAGCTGAAGATACTGCTCATGATATCAGCAGGGATCTTAAAAAGAAGGTATTCAAAAACTTCCTACAGCAAAAGCAGACACAGACAACAGCTGTTGTCTTTAGTTTTATGTGAAAAATGGAGCAATTGAAGGCCGCAAATATTACTATGAACTTCAATAAACTTTAATTTATCCTTTATCTTTTACTTGTTTCAGTCACAGGACTGCAGCAATGCTGGGGCACTATCTCGAAGGGTTTAGTTCACCAGAGCCTTAACAGGCCTCTTTCAGTTTCTACCTAGCAAATCCCATCACAAGGCTTTGGTCGGCCTAGGTCTGTAGAAGACACTTGCCCAAAGTGCCATGCAGTGGGACTGAACCTGAGACCATGTGGTTGGGAAAGCAAATTTCTTGCCATGCAGCCATTGCTGCACCTATAATATATATTGAGACTAATTTAATTCATTACACTATTTGTCTTATAGAGCTTTGTGTTAGACAAAACAAACCTGCATAATAATAATAATAATCCTTTCTACTAAAGGCACAAGGCCCAAAATTTTGCGGGAGGGGACTAGTTGATTATATTGTCTCCAGTGTTTCACTAGTACTTAGTTTACTGACCCCGAAAAGGATGAAGTGCAAAGTTGACATTGGCGGAATTTGAACTCAGAATGCACAGACGGACGAAATGCTGCTTAGCATTTTGCCCAGTTTGTTAATGATTTTGCCAGCTTGCCATCTTAATAATAATAATGATGGTTTCACATTTTGGCACAAGGCCACCAATTTCAGGGGTGAGGAAAAGTCGATTACATCAACCCCAGTACTTAAACGACCTCAGTTGCATTTGAACATATAATGTAAATCCAGAAGAAACACCACTGAGCATTTTGCCTGGTGTGCTAACAATTCTGCCAGTTCCACCACCTTAATAATAATAATAATAATAATAATAATAATAATAATAATAATTATAATCCTTTCAACTATAGATACAAGGCCAGAAATTTGGGGGAGGGAGATAGTTGATTTCATCGACTCCAGTGTGTAACTGGTACTTATTTCATCAACCCTGAAAGGATGAAAGGTAAAGCTGACCTTGGTGGTATTTGAACTCAACATAAGGACAGACAAAATGCCACTAAGCAATATCACCCAGAGTGCCAAAAATTATGCAAGCTCGCTGCTTTCAATAATAATAATAAGCCTTTCTATTAAAGGCGCAAGGTCT
>NC_068983.1:85798591-85801994 GCF_001194135.2 Octopus bimaculoides
GACTCCAGTGTGTAACTGGTACTTATTTCATCAACCCTGAAAGGATGAAAGGCAAAGTCGACCTCAGCAGAATTTAAACTCAGAATGTAAAGATGAGCAAAATACTACTAAGCATTTCGCCTGGCTCTATTATAAGCACAAGGCCTGAAATTTTGAGGGAGGGAGATAGCTGATTACATCAACCACAGAACTCAACTGGTAATTATTTTATTGACCTTGGAGGAATCAAAGGCAAAGATGATGTTGGCAGAATTTGAACTCAGAATGTGAAGATGGACGAAATACCACTAAGCATTTCGCCTGCTAACGATTCTCCCATTCATGCCAATGGTTCTGCCAGCTTACCACCTTAATAATAGTAATAATTGTTTCTAACATAGGAACAAGGTCTTAAGTTTTAGGGTTGAAAGTTATTTGAAGAAATAGAAGTCAACCTAATAATAATGATTTCTTATTTAGGCACAATGCCAGCAGTAATTGAGTGGGTGGGGAATTTAGTTGTCACTGACACCAGTACTTGACTGGTAACTTTATTTTATCAACCTGGAGGGACAAAAGGCAATCTACTGACAGTTTAATGATTCTAAGGGACAGAGTTATGGATTATATCAACCCCAGTACTTTTAGTATAGAAGTAGAGAGAATTAATGATATTTAGCCCTAGGTTAGTTCAGATCTGGCAGACCCTGTGATCAAAAGTATTCCATATATGACCAATCCAATTTTCTTTTTTTCTTTGTGTGTAATATATGTGAGACAGCTTTAATGAACATGTCCTTCCTATTTTGAAAACGAAGAGGGTGTAATGGGGTTGTATTTCTAGTAGGTTGAGTTACTCACTGCATGAGTTTCTGTTGGCTCTTGATATTCAGAAATAATGTATAAAGGACAAACAGTGAGAGAGGAAAGAGGACTAGCAATACAGAGAGAGAGAGAGAGAGATAGAGAGAGAGATCAGAGCATGGTTGGTAATATCTAATATCTATTTCCATACAGAGTTCTTTTCTCCCACTTCCACCTAAAAGACAATGCACTTTACTCACTAAATCCCAAGAACCCACCTCTCACTGCTCTCAATCTCTTTATCCTTCAACACCTCACTTATCTCTCTCTTTCTCACTCTCACAGACCAATGAAGATCTACCTTTCTATCTACCACTACCCACTTTCCCATAACAAATTGATTCCATTTACTCTCCATACACCTCTCTCATTCAGAGAAAAAAAAAAAAAAGTAAAATAACCTAAAAGTTCTGTTTTCCAACCTCCCCCCTCCACCATCAGTCGGACACTACTACCAAAACACTCTCTGCAAGCCTTGAAGTTATGACCCCCACCCACTCTTGCCATCCAAGCCTTTCTGCCACTCTAACTAATCATCTTTCTTTCCCTTTACCTTCCCCTAAGCCCACACAGTCTCTTTTTCCAAGTCCCAGCCACTACTGCTTAACAACCAGAAAACCCTTTCCTCTACAGGATTCCCCTCCTTCCCTACAACAACAACAAAAAGAGAACAAAAAATCATGAGTCACACTTTAAAACTAACATTTGATTCTATAAAAAAAAAAAGACCAACTTGTTGTTGTTGTTGCAGTTTCCACCTACTGCTTCGTTAACACAGAGTGTCTGTAAGCAACAGTGAAGCCATTGTTTGTTCAACACTTCCATGAAACGACATTTTACAACACAGTTTTATATTAATGTGTAGAGAGGCAAAAACGGTGGAGCAGATAAGGCATCATACTACTACGTCATAGTTCTAAGTTAAAATCCAATTATTGTGCTTCTGAGGAGGTTACTATATTCAGTGTACCTTTGTTCAAGGAGCTGCCAAGAATAGGTAGTATTATAACGAATGGGTAAGTTACCTACATCTGTTCTATCCAGAGTGAACCTGGTATCAATTGCACAGTGTTATAAAAAAAAAAATCAAGTGACTCAAGTAGTTCATAGATACATTAACTAAATTTATACACTTTTGTGGAACCATACTTCACCCACTTGGGACACCCAGGCTGATTGATTGGCCCAAGTGATACAAGCTGAAAGGACTTTGAGGCCAATCCATTGGCCCAATGGAACAAATGTTGTGAATGTTTGGTTTTGAAGTGCAATAGCTAATTAGAAATCATCTCTCAGTAGATGTATCTCAATAGAGAAAAAAATATTGGTCTTTTTGACAAACATACCAAAACACTGTGTCTTTCAAAAGGGTTAACATTTACAGCAGGACATAAGTTGTGACACTAACAAATGTTCTAAACCAATGAGGTAACTCAGTGTTGATGTTCCTTCTATTACACTTGGCGTGTTCCCAAACTACCTGATATTCTTAGTAAATGCTTCAATTTTCTTCTCAGTAAGAAACTTAACCAGTGGACCTATCTTAAAGTATGTCCTTTTCAAGAAGCCTGATCTATCTGACTAACCACCTTCACTTCCAACATCTCTAAGGTAATGGAAACAATTGTGGACAGGTGAGTCTCATGGAGGTAATGACAATTGACCAAGACTTTGGTGATATGCTGTGCTTGAGAAGACTTGTCAAGCCAAGTGAAATCATAGTGGTGGCTAATGCCAGTGTCATGTAAAAAGCACTAATTACACTCTTGGAGTGGTTGGCATTAGGAAGGGCATACAGTTGTAGAAATCATACCAAATCACACTGGAACTTGGTGCAGCTCTCCAGCTTACCAATTCCAGTCAAACCACCTAACCCATGCCAGAATGAAAAGCAGATGCTAAATGATGATGAAAATGATGATGAATCTCCTTTATCGATTTGAGTCTTTGCTTTTCTGAGAGCACAAATACTGTTTCCATGATTTCCTGTATCATACATACATTGATGAGGTTTTGCCACAGAGAAAGCAATAATATTCTTGTCATCAGCATTGACCATATCTGGTGTAGGAAAACTTTAGATGAGTTGCTGGTTTATAGCAATAAGAAGTTACCTTTAACAATAACAAATCCATTTAATCAAATTTTTCATTACTTTCAAAATTAATTGAAATGAAGATATTTCAACAGAAATATGGTAATGAAAGGGTTAAGGAGGAAATTGTAGATAATATCATTTTCATAGTTGTATATGTTGTTGGAAGTGATCAACATACAGATGATGTAACTGAACCTTTCTTGTTCCTCATCTGTTTCCAAGCAAGGTAATATCCCCCCCCCCCCATAACCAGAAATGTTTTCATGGAAGATCAGAGACAAAACAACTCCACTGGTTCAGCAATGTCAAGAAAAGGGAACACAAGCATACAAATACAATGGGCTTCTTTCAGTTTCTCTCTACCAGATTCATTCATAAAGAGGGATTACTGACCTGCTTTGTGCAGAAGCTATATAACCTTATATTTCTAAACCCTTCACTTCTAATGATGGACCTTTGAAC
>NC_068983.1:85802331-85827178 GCF_001194135.2 Octopus bimaculoides
AAAGAAAAATATCTTAGCAATATGATTTTTGGGACTTACATAGCCTCTTCATTGTCAATGTCCTCAATTAACCAAATGAGGTCATCTCCAGAGGTAAGAGGGTGGAGAGGAGAAGAGGGCTGGAATACAGACTATTTCTGGGAGGTAACTTGCTAATAGTAAGTGCTACATGATCACTACAAATTCTTTTCCTGCTAATTAACTTAAATGATTAAAATACCGGGCAGAATGCTGTCAATAAGGTGAGGGCTGGCAACGAGTAGAGTGAAGAATTCTGAGTAGAAGTAGGGGTTCACCAAGGATCAACTCTCAGCCCCCTCATATTCATTATAGTCCTCCAGGCAATAACAGAGGAATTCAAGACAGGCTGCCCCTGGGAGCGTCTCTATGCTGATGAACTTGCCCTAATAGCCAAGTCACTGCCAGAACTAGAGATGAAGTTTAGCATGTGGAAGCAAGGTCTAGAATTGAAGGGCTTTAGGGTTAACCTAGCAAAAACCAAAGACTTAGTAAGTAGGAAGGCTGTCAAACCACAATTCCCTTTAGGTAGATGGCCCTGCTCGATCTGTAGAAAAGGTGTGGGTAGAAACGCTATACAATGTACCTTGTGTAAGCCATGGACACATAAAAGGTGCAGCAATATCAAAGGAAGGTTATCCAGGAAAATAGTTTTTGTGTGTGGCAGATGCATCATCATCATCATCATCATCATCATCATCATCATCATCATCGTTTAACGTCCGCTTTCCATGCTAGAATGGGTTGGACGATTTGACTGAGGACTGGCGAACCAGATGGCTACACCAGGCTCCAATCTGATTTGGCAGAGTTTCTACAGCTGGATGCCCTTCCTAACGCCAACCACTCTGAGAGTGTAGTGGGTGCTTTTACGTGCCACCGGCATGATGGCCAGTCAGGTGGTACTGGCAACGGCCACACTCAAAATGGTGTATTTTACGTGCTACCTGCACAGGAGCCAGTTCCGCAGCACTGGCAACGACCTCGCTCGAACGTCTTTTCACGTGCCACCGGCACAAGTGCCAGTAAGGCGACGCTGGTAACAACCACACTCAAATGGTGCTATTTACGTGCCACTGGCACAGAAGCCAGACAGCTGCTCTGGCAATGATCACACTCAGACGGTGCTCTTAGCGCTCCACTGGTACAGGTGCAATCACGATTTTGCTTTCACTTGCCCCAACAGGACTTTGCAAGCAGAGTTTAGTGTCCAATGAAGGAAATGTTGGCATGGGTGCCAGTTGTAGAATTTGGTCCGATTTCGATTTCACTTGCCTCAACAGGTCTTCGCAAGCGGAGTTTAGTGTCCAATGAAGGAAAGGTATGCATAAGTGGGCTGGCTACACCTCTGGCAGAGGCCTCGGATTATGATCTCACTTGGCTTGCCGGGTCTTCTCACACACAGCATATTTCCAAAGGTCTCGGTCACAAGTCATTGCTTCGGAGAGGCTTAATGTATGAAGGTCATGCTTCACCACCTCATCCCAGGTCTTCCTGGGTCTACCTGTTCCACAGGTTCCCTCAACCACTAGTGTGGAACTTTTTCACACAGCTATCCTCATCCATTCTCGCCACATGACCATACCAGCGCAATCGTCTCTCTTGCACACCACAACTGATGCTTCTAAGGTTCAACTTAAGGTCGAGCAGGGGAATTGGGGTGCGTGCGCTAGTTTATAGTCCTGGCGAAGCAAGAGGTAATCGAAAGAGGGAGGAGAGAGAGAGCGAGATCGAAAGAGACAGAGTAAGGCAGAGAGAGTTAGGGTTAGTGGCCAGAACACGAGGGAGAAAGAGAGAGAGAGAGAGAGAGAGAGAGAGAGATTCTTTTGGGATTTGTGTTGTATAGTTTGAAGAGACAGTAACTATTGAATGATAGTAATATAGGATTGAAAAATAAGAGTTTTCGGTCAGCTAATCTAAGACAGAATTATAGAGATAAGTGACTGTGTGATAAAATTAAAATTGAATAACTTGAATAACTGAACAAATTTGATGACATGATAATGGACAACTGAAATGAATTTGACGATATGGTAATGAAACAGACAGAATAGTGAAAGCACTAAGTAAGGTGTTGTGAATCAGTGCATAAATAGAAAGGTATGAGCGAGGTTGGGAAGACAGAAAATTTATCTGGTCATAATTCTGGGTTCGTATTTATTCGGCAGACGTTGGCGGAATCAGGGTGCGTGCACTAGTTTATAGTCCTGGCGAAGCAAGCACAGGGGCAATAAACACTGAAGATGTACAGAAAACAGATTCCATCACATGACAGATGGAGAAACTAGAAGTAGTTAATAGCTTCCGCTATCTAGGCAATCAAGTATGTAGTGGAGGTGGTTGATCTGAGAATGTAGCAGCTAGAATAAGAATAGCCTGGGCAAAGTTCAGGGAGCTCCTACCTTTGCTGGCAGCTAAGGTCCTCTCGCTCAGGATGAAAAGTAGACTGTATGATGCATGTGTGCGAACTGCCATGCTACATGGCAGTGAAACATGGGCCATGACAGCTGAAGACATGCGTGGGCTTGAAAGAAATGAAGCTAGTATGATCTGCTGGATGTGTAATGTCAGTGTGCATACACAACAGAGTGTAAGCACCCTGAGAGAAAAGTTGGATATAAGAAGCATCAAATGTGGTGTGCATGAGAGACGACTGTGCTGGTGTGGTGATGTGTTACGTATGGATGAGGACAGCTGTGTGAGGAAGTGCCACTCCCTAACTGTGGAAGACGTAGACCCAGGAAGATATGGGATGAGGTGATGAAGCATGACCTTTGAAAGGCCTCACAGAGACAATGACAGGAGACCAAGATCTTTGGAGATATACTGTGATTGAGAAGACCCGGCAACTAAATTGAGATCGCAGCCACGCATGTCTGGTCCAGTTAAAAGTACCCCTGATATGTCATGCGATATGGTATGCTTGAGAAGACCTGTTGAGTCAAGTAAAACCAATATCGTAGCTGTGGCCAGTGCCCCCTGGCTGGTGGCACGTAAAAAGCTTCATCTGAATGCAGTCAATGCCAGGTCTGCCTGACTGGCTCTCGTGCTAGTGGCACGTAAAAAGCACCATGCAAATGTGGCTGATGCCAGTACCCCTTGACTGGCTCTTGTGGCGCTGGCACGAAAAAAGCACCCACTACACTCTTGGAGTGGTTGGCGTTAGGAAGGGCATCCAGCTGTAGAAACATTACCAGATCAGATTGGAGCCTGGTGTAGCTGCTGGCTCTCCAGACCTCAGTCAAACTGTCCAACCCATGCTAGCATGGAAAACGGACGTTAAACGATGATGATGATGATTACTTAAATGATTATATGAACACACACAGAAATTCAATTCTATGATATATATATTTGTATGGGTTTGTATATATATATCAAATGAAAATATTCAGAAACTACAAACATAAAAAAGGGAGGTGGGTAAGTACCTATGAGAGAAAAACAGAAATAATGAATTATAAAAACAAATAAAAAGAAGAAAATTTCAAAAACAAGCAAGACGTAAAAAGAAAACTTTTCTTGTAATATACATATATATATATATATATATATATATATATATATAGACATAACAAGCCATTAGATAATCTTCAAGTATAAAAAGGTATTTCCACTGAATGAGAAAATAGATAATGATTGATGCTGCTTTCTGAAACGATGTTTAGAATAATTTATGAAAATCATCGTTATTTTGCAGTGTCAGCGAACAATAGAAATTTATACAAAGAACAATAGCAACAGAAGCAGAACAGAAATGCTGTCTCTGATGCTGATGATGCCTGTCTTACTTATGTATAAAGGCTGACAGTTTCAGAAGTGGTGAAATAGGAAGTAATGAAATACTAACTAGTTTGGTAGGTATAATATAATAGTTATCCTCGCAAGTAAACAACAGTAAACTGTGTGTATTTCTATATCAGGTTTGAAATAGCAGTGAGGTAGAACAGTAGTAAGAGGGAACATCAACTGAATGCAGGGCTTGGTTTTCTTTGCATAACTGCTGGTCATACACAAGTGGCACTGCTAGAATGCAGGGATCAAATGCACAGGGTATGTTCATATTGTGTAGTCCAAGGTTTAGTCCTGAAGGAACAGACATATGGCCTGATTAGTGATTATCATTATTTAGATCTAAGTTGGCTGTGATTGAGCAGATCTATGATCTAAGGAATTCTAACCATAGCCACCTTGTTGTTTTGTATATCTAGGCATAGGCATGGCTATAGGTGCAGATATAGCTGTCTGGTACGAAGTTTGCTTCCCAACAACATGGTCTTGGGTTCAGTCCCAATGTGTAGCACCTTGGGCAAATGGTAACTGAAACTTGCATACAGACTGGGTTGGTCCAAGAACTTACTACATCATGATGTTTGTCTGTTTGCTTAACATCCATTAGGCATAGGTGTGGGTGTGTGGGTAAGAAGCTTGCTTCTCACCCATGTGGTCTTGGGTTCAGTCCCACTGTGCAACACCTTGGGCAAGTGCTTCTACTATAGGTCTAGGTTGACCAAAGCCTTGGGAGTGGATTTGGCAGATGGAAATTGAAAGAAACCCATCATACCTATGTGTATGTGCATGTGTGTGTCTGTGTTTGTCCCATACCACTGCCTGACAATCCGTGTTGGTTTGTTTACATCCCTTTAACTTAGTGGTTTGGCAAAAATGACTGATAGAATAAGTTGGGCAATGGACAAGTCCTTTGACCCCTCCTTGGGGGCTGTTGGGCACTACAGCCACGCAACCTATCTTGGGTGAGAAAGAGTGGTGGAACCCATTCCTCTCCAGGCTAAACTCATTTCTACAGCTGAGTGGACTGGAACAACAAGAAATGAAATGCTTTGTTGAAGCACACAATGGATCACCCAGTTCAGGAATTGAAACCACGATCTCATGGTCATGAATCCAACATCCTAACCATTAAGTGATGCACACTCACTAGTGGCGCTCGGAGCAACATGAAATGAAGTGTTTTGCTCAAGGACACAATGCATTGTTTGGTCAAAGAATCAAAACCACAATCTTATGATCATGAGTCCAACACCCTAACCACTAAGCCACACAAATAAGTTATCAAACTTAAAATATAAGTACTGGGGCTGATTTGCTTGACTAAACTCTTTGAGGCAGTAACCCAGTTATGACTGTACTCCAGTGACTGAAACAAGTAAAATATAAAGGTTAATTTCTTCTATGTTGGCTTGGCTTGGATAAGAAACTGATTTTGAGGCTGGATTTTACGGTTGAGTGTTCTTCCTGTTGCCAACCCACACCTGTTTCTTTCTTTTTTTTCAGGTAAGGGATTCTTATGTACCACTATGCTTACACTGTAACAAGTGAAATCTTAAGAACATTTGCATGTATACAAACACAAACATATATATACAATAAAATTTTCATCTGTCAAATTCACTTACAAAGCTTTGGTTGGCCTGATGTGATAGTAGAAGACACTTGCTCAAGGTATCATACAGTGGAACTGAACATAGAATCACCTGGTTGTGAAATGAATTTCTTAACAATATAGCCATGTAATTTCTAGAAATTAAATAATATATTAAGCAAGGCTTAGACTCTGTTCACGTCATCGTCACCATTTAATGTTCATTTTCCATGCTATCATGAGTTTGATGGTTCAACAGGAACTGACAAGTCAGAAGGCTGCACCAAGCCCTGCTGCTTGCTTTGGCAAGGTTTGGATGCCATCCCTAACACCAACCACTATACAGAGTGTACTGGGTGCTTTTTGTGTAGGATCAGTAGCAGTGAGGTCACCCAAGTAGTTGGCAGGACAAGAGCCCTTCAACTGAGGAGGGAACAGTATTGAGGAACAGGAAAAGGAGTCTTGCATTTGAGGGGAAAATAGCTATCTCAAGTGAAGGGAGAGAGGAGAAAGAAGATGGTGAAGATGTGACAGGGAGGCAAGGATGGGAACCATTCACCCAGGTTATAGGGAGGTGTATATAGTGAAGTGGACAGGGTGAGTGGGTGGTGAATTCATCAGTACACCACTGATATTTATTCTAAAGATAATGATGATGATGATGATGATGATGATGATATGGATGACATTCTATCATCACTTGGAGACAATGGGAAAGAAATGCTTAGTTATTGCTATAAAGTTTAAAAAGAACCAAAAAATATTGTTCAGTATACTAATTGTACAGTAAAGATGGGCAAAATGGTGGTAAAGCATGTATTATAATAATTAGTTTAAATCTTCTCAGTTCTGAGTTCAAATCCTACCAGAGTAGATCTTCTAAAGTGCCAATAAAACTTCAATCAGAATATAAATTTTCTTTTCTCATTGTGCAATTAATTTTGTGCACAAGTAACAAGAAAATCAATTCATACAACCTATTTCAATGGGTCAGTCAATCAGTAAGTGAATATCTAATTTATCACGTTTGGTGTGAACTGGTAAAGATGACCTAGAAAAAAAAGTCCTAGAAAGTTTGCAACACTGTAAAACATTCACAGAAGAATTTCACAGCATGATTTATGCCCCATCGCATCTTTTGAAATCATTACAATAACAAAAATACTACCAAAAAACAACAACAGAAGTATAGAGAAAAGATATTAAATCAAAATGGTGTCACCAGTACTCAAAATTTGGTTTGATGGAAAACATCCACTTAATAATTGGGGTACTGAAGTGTGCATGATTTCAGACAGACATATATTTACCTGAAAAGAATGATAAAAGAGATAATGCTTTTTCTCTGTCTGTCTGTCTCTTTTATTTATTTTTTTAATCTGTTTTTGAGTTTGTCTCTGAGGAGTTTCACCCAATGAATATTGTAACACCTACCTTTATTTTGATTGCTCACTCACACAAGCAGAGCAAAAACTAAGCAATCAAGGGAAATGCCACTTGGCACATATGTTTACAGAAATGTAAATGTTATGAGAAACAACAACAACAACAACAAGACAGTAAAACAATAGGAGAGAGAAAGAGAATGAAAAGGTAAGGAAAACAGTGGGTGGGTGGAGAGAGAGAGAGAGAGAGAGAGAGAGAGAGAGAGAGAGAGAGAGAGAGAGAGAGAGAGAGAGTTATTCTGATGGTGAGATGCAATGAAATGATGATATTTTTGGAAATAATCCAAAACATGTTTGTTCATATCCAATCACCTGGAGTAGTAAACTAAATTGGAGTTGAAATATATATAGGGAGAGCCTCTACTGATAATGAAGTCCTAAAAGATGAAAAATATATGTATCTATATCATAATAATAAGGTGAATATCTTGTGAGATCAATACAAATATATTTTTAAATAAGTAAAAACTTGCAGCTATTTTGTACTATAAAGATGTGTTGAGACATAAAAAGAGTATTTGTTTACCTTATGTTGAGAGAGAGAGAGAGAGGGGGGGTGATTTGATCTCCCCCATAGCAAATCCCCAACATACTGTTGAGAAAACAGGGAGCCTCTACTTTGTTATCTAATCTTCAAGAAATAGTAATCAAATCTCCTTCAAATCATACCCCACTATCTTTAAAAATAGATGTATTGCATAAAGTGATTCTGGGTTTTCTGTGCATAAGAAAAGATAGGATGGTCACAAGTGGAAAGCCTTTGATAATAAGGTCTGCTTGCTCAGGGCTGACTTGAGGTTAAACAACAACAGTAACAATCTAAATAGCAGGACAAAGTTTCTACAAAGAGCCAGTGAGGTAGCCTCTAAGCAGTTGCTTAACCTAGCTAGAAAATAGTAGGCAGTACCCAACTCAACCCTTTAGCATTTAAACCAGCCACATCTGGCTTAAATGTTCAACCTGCTTAATGCTCAAACTGGCCATATCTGGCCTCTCACATCATCATTTAACATCTGTTGGCCATGCTGGCATGGGTTGGATAGTCTGACCAGAGCTAGCAAGCTGGGGAACTGCAACAGACTCATCTGATTTAACATGGTTTCTATGGTTGGATGCCCTTCCTAATGCCAAACACTTTACAGAATATGCTGGGTGCTTTTATATGGCACCACATGGGTGCTATTATGTGACACCGCATGGACACTTCTACATGTCACCACATGGGTGCTTTTATGCATTGCCACATGGGCGCTTTTATGTGGCACTACCATGAAGGATCAGTTTTAACACTTCTGCTGCGGAGTATGGGTCTTCTTGCGTACAACAAGGCGCCAGGCATCTCAGTCCTTTGCCACATCTACCCTGCGAATATTATTCTAAAACTATACAACCATATGATCAAAATTTCAAAGCTATAAATTCAAAACAATGTGAATAAATAAACATTATATTTGGCAGAATAATCTGAATGTTAAAGGGTTAAAGGAAACTGTTGTCTTTAATCACCATCCTCCACAAAAAAACCCCCAAAACTCAGAAGACATTGGATAATATAGTCAGAGATCCAGTGCAAACCTGGGGCTAAGCAGCAGTAGCTGCCGCTACCCTGCCACCACCATGAAAGTACTATTTCAGTTCCCAATTAGATCAGAACTTATAACCAAGCTGTTGGATCTTTTGTCAAGTTACATCAGGCACAGAGTGTGGGATTTCACTCAAATTATAAAGAATCATAGGTTTTTTTTCAGTGGAAAGGTTGACATTATTTATTTATTAATTCAATTTAAATGCCTGTATAGAGCTGATAAGCAATGAGAAACAAATATGTATCATACTAAAGACATATATATAAAAGAAAAAGAAAAAAAGAGATGAAGAAATATTTTTGTAGTCCCCATGAATCAGAAAATCTCAATTATGGTTGGTATCCATAGAGCTTTTACAATAAACCCAGAGTATGCTTGTTAATAAACTTCTGCACATTCACACAAAACATTGCAATTTTTTCAGACTGTATCTCCGATTTATATATCCAGCAAACAATATGCTTGTAATTTTTCTCTAGTATTTCTGATTTCATTTAGCAATGCTGTTGAGCTCCAAGTCAGGCCTGAGTGAGTAGACACATGTCACAACCAACTTGTTTTTTTTCAAGCACAGCTACCTAGGACTATATACAATGGTTCTTGCCTTTGTTCTTTTTTCAAAGGTAGTGTGTAGGGTTTGATTTGGCTGCAGTTTCTAGCAGGCCAAATGACAATGTAGAGATTCTCCTGTTTGTTCCATCAGCAACTGGGATGAAAGAATTTCTTCAAATTTTGGCAATTAAAATCTGTTTTTATCTATTAATTAAAGGAATAAATGCTAACATAATTAACCCTTTAGCATTCAGTTTACTCAATTAAATGTAATGCTTCTTTATTCACATTGTTTTGAATTAATTATGTATTATCTTGTAGCTTCAAGATTTCAATGATGTGACTACATAGATGTTCAATATTTCCTCTGCAAGGTGGTTTTATATAACACTGACATGAATGGATAATACATATATGCCAGCATAGATGTGTGGTTGAGAAGCTTACCTTGCAACCAAGTAGTTTCAAGTTCAGTCCTACTGTGTGGTACATAGAGTAAATGTATTTTTTACACTGGCAATACCTCAGCATGGCCACAGCCTTAGGGTTGAAATGTGTAAAAGAATATGAGCAGAGAACAGAAGGTAAGTATGGTAGAGATGGTTACTGGGGAAAAAGTTGGTATGGTGAGGCAACACAGAGCAAGCTGAACCTCACAAACATATCAGATCAAGATATTTTGATATATGCAGTGTTAGTATATCTATCAACCAAACCCTCACCAGCATGGAGGAGGGTGGAAAGGGGATGATGATGATCATGGTAAAGGTGCTGTGTATAATGCATCATCTTTTCCCCTTCTCTATTTCTTTTCATCCTTTCCTCTTTATATTCATTTATCCAGACTCACATGGGGCAGCTTTTGCAAACTGGAACATGTGTCTCTTCTTTTTCTTCACCACCACCACCACCATCAACACCACTATTTAACGTTCACTTTCCTTGCTAGCATGGATTACATAGTTTGACAGGAGCTGGCAAACTGGAGAGCTGCACTAGGCTCCAATTGTCTGTTTTGGCATGGTTTCTATGACTGGATGCCCTTCCTAACACCAGCCACTTTACAGAATGTACTGGGTGCTTTACACATTGCACCAGCAGGGATGTTTTATATGTGACATTAGCATGAGTGCTTTCTCACATGGCACCAGCACAGGTACTTTTTTATGTGGTGTCTGCTGGAATATTAATTACTCAAATTTTTAAAGCAAGACACTTATTCTATTGGTCTATTTTGTCAAACAGCTAAATTATGGGGACAAAAACAAACCAACACCAGTCATCAAACAGTGGTGGGGGACCAACACATAGAAAGATACAGATATACATATATTTCTTGCTATACTAAGAAGCAGCATATGGTACCAGAATATTTGACTTGAGTCAAATATAACAAACTACTCTAAATAGTTGTTAGCATATTTGCATAAGTGAAGTCAAGATCAGCTAGTTTGTACTGGCATCAAGTCTTATTAGTTGTAAATAGTGGTATTTAAAAATCATTTAATATGTACCTTTCAGGTTTGCATAATATATAACAGGAAATGCATCCATCCCTTCACAAGGCTTTGGTTGGCTCAGAGCTATAATAGAAGTCGCTTGTCCAAGCAACGGTACTGAACCTCAGACTACATGGTTTGGAAGGAAGCTTCTTAACCACAGCCACATTTGCACCTATGGAAATGAGGAGTAAGTTATTTCCTTGACCCAGTGGAGACCTTTACTATACATACACTAACCACTAATATTCAACCAGGCAACAAACAGATCACCTAACACAACCTTTTAACAAATTCAAGTGAACCAATATTGCAGTCTATTGTGTTTTTAAGTGTAGACAGAAGATACTGTTAGCTGTATCAATTAACCAAGTACAGTAGATGTGATGATATTACCAGTTAGTCTACCTGAATTGACATTACGATTCAGGTACATTCACCACTCACACTTCTAACAGACAGACGAAGCCACCCACTTCTTCCTCTCTCACTCTCACACTCCTGATCCATGTCAAATGCAAATATTTTCATAAACGAGGCATCAATAGATTATTCTATTCCAATATATTTACCACTATAGGTAACTATTGGTAGCAGCAATACTCCCCCCACAACAAATGAAACCACACACACACAATAATAGTAAAGAAATATCTGGTAGCCAAAGACTAACTAAACAATCCATTTGTGGTTAGTTTTAGATTTCACCAATCAAAAGTAATTGAAGTAGCAAGTTATATATATGTTTGTTTATATATATATATACAGGGTGTGATGGGTAAATTGTCACCATTTTATATTTTTGATCTTGCACATGTGCATGGTTTGTTTTTGATTTTGTCATCTACACAGTATAGTAGAGTCAGTTGGGTACCATCTGTGAGAGAAACAGCACCATATGCAATTCACTCTGCCAAAAATTAAGAAAAGACATGCTGTACTGCTTGGCATTTGTGCTGGAAGCTCCAATACAAACATTTCAGAGTGTTTGGGTGTCAGTCTGAGGACAGTCCAGAGATTCAGAGAGATGGATGAGTCTAAAGGTGATTACGAAGATACGGCAGCTTGGAAATCTCGCTCTGATCATTCTGATAAGTAAAAGAACTCCTGAATTTGTTGACGAGATCCAGACTATGATTGACAACGATCCCTCCAAATCATTGCCAGCGACATGGGAGTGTCTGAATTTCTTATCAGGCAGGTAGTGCATGGAGACACACAAACATACACATACATCATCATCATCATCGTCGTCGTCATTTAACATCCGCTTTCCATGCTAGCATGGATTGGACGATTTGACTGAGGACTGGTGAAACCAGATGGCTACACCAGGCTCCAATCTGATTTGGCAGAGTTTCTACAGCTGGATGCCCTTCCTAATGCCAACCACTCAGAGAGTGTAGTGGGTGCTTTTACGTACCACCGGCACGAAGGCCAGTCAGGCGGTACTGGCAACGGCCACACTCAAAATGGTGTATTTTATGTGCCACCCACACATGACAGGTTTCTTTCAGTTCCCGTCTACCAAATCCATTTACAAGGCGTCTGAGGCTATAGTAGAAGACATTTGCCCCAAGGTGCCACGCAGTGGGACTGAACCCAGAACCATGTGGTTGGTAAGCAAGCAACTTACCACACAGCCACTCCGATTTTATAAAAATCTTTTCAAATTTACCACATTTTAAATTTTTACTTACCCTTAATTTATTGGTAATTTTAATTTACCTGTAAAGTGAGTGACAAATTTTCATCAGTTTGTATTGTGAATTATTATTATGTATGTTTGCATGTATTAATGTATGCAAGTGAATTTATTTCATTTAGTTAACGGTAAGTGTATTTCATCCTATTTGTACCTTTACTGCTCCACCTATCTTCTATGCATTTAAGCTCAACTGATCATCCAATAACATGCACAATTCTTCTATATTAAAATTTTGAGGCATACTCAGTTCAATATTAGCTAATAACTCATTTCTATGGTGATGTTTAAACAAAATTGAAATAATTCTACTTTTAGTTGTATTTACTTGTAATTAGAGTCACTTTGAGACAAAAATTATGCAATAGAGTTATTTAAGAACCTTTCATTAAATTGAGTTCTAAAAATCACAATAATAGGTTGATAAATAAAAAAGTTGTTTCATGAAACCATTGTAAACTCATGACTATATTAGAATTTAATTGAAACCCACAAAGGGCATATTTTGGTTAGAAATATAGCAATGAACAGGCTATTTTGCAGATCTTTTGAGTAACTGTGTCTCCAGTAAAATACTCCTGGGTGGTTTTATTGTACTGACATACATTTTTCATACAATCTTGCACAGCCTCTGGGATAGAGTGCATAATTAGCTGGATGGGAAGTAGTGTATGAGTAGTTCCCCAGAAATATAATCTCCAGGTGTCATATTTGTTTATAAATAGCTTCACTGGTATTTTAGGAAGTGGTTGATTGTAAAAAAAATATAAAATATAAATACAAGTTATGGTCAGTGTATGCACTGCTGCTGTTGCACCATCAAACAAACCAAACTAGTTTCTATTAAGTCATATCCAACTGAAAATAAATACTATTTTCACATCACAGGTGTGTGTGTGTGTGGGGGGGGGGGGAATTAATTTTGTGTCTAAATTTGGAGAGCAGTCATACTCTAAAATGGAAATATTTATTAAATAAGACAAAAAGAAACGCAAAAAAAAAAAAAAAAAGAATTATTTTGTGATTTATGGTCTGCTATTTCAAAAGCAGTTGAGAGATTGATTAATAATGACAATATGCCATACAATGCCAATAGCAACCGAGATATCATTTATACTTTTTTTTCTTGTAGAGTGTGGGGGTGGAAAATATCCAGAAAGTGGAGCTTTGATATTCTAGTGGGACAGCTCTTAAAGCACAATTTAATAGCTACTGTTGAGATTATCAAGGCACACACACACACACACACATATGTTGCATTCAAGTGGTTTTTAGTAAACAAAACTATCAACAAATAATAATAAGACAAGCAAGATAAAGCCATTGTTGCTTAAGAAACATAGGACAAAACTTATTGACATATGGTTCTTCTGTAGATTATCTGTACTAATTATGATCTGATAGTCTGGCTTACATATCAAATTGATCATGGGAACAGCAGCAAGTTTCATTAGGTACAAAAGGAGGCACAGGTGAGTGTAAAAGCAATTGCCTGTCTTGGTGAACTTATTATTTTCACACAAGCAAACTGTTCAAACTATCACAATATAGAAAGCATGATCTTAAACAATAATACTGTTGACATTGCATTTCTTTCCAAAAAGAGCAGTTCAAGAAAATGATTTGGATATATCTTTTATCTTTTACTTGTTACAATCATTAGACTGTGGAAATGCTGGGTCATCACCTTGAAGAAGTTTCAGTTGAATGAAACTGACCCCAGTTTTTTTATTTTTTAAAAAATATATGTCTGATACTTATTCTATTGGTCGCTTTTGCCGAACTGCAAAATTATGGGGAGGTAAACAAACCAATAATGGTTGTCAAGTGGTGGTGGTAGACAAACACACATATATATGATGGGCTTCCTTCAGTTTCCTTCTACAAAATCCATCTATAAGGCTTTGGTCAGCCTAATGTTAAAGTAGAAGGCACTTGCCTAAGGTGCCATGCAGTTGGACTGAATCCGGAACCATGTAGTTGGGAAGTTAACTTCTCACTATTTTTATATCTTTAACTGTTTTATCTACCATTCTGCTGCCAGCTATGATAGCTAGTCTCTCTGTTGAGTCCACATGGGGAAGATCCTATTTTCCCTTATGCATTCTCCACATTTAGTAACCTTATCTTTCACTGTAGCACTTCCATGTCTCTTTCTTTTCAGAATCATGAAGTGCAATGAACCATTATCCATCTGCACACATTTCTCACCTACAACATCTCAGTTATCACTGATAACTGCCTGGATTGCAACACTGTCTTGCAATCCAGAACACCTCATGACTTTGATCCTCACATTGTAGAACATTGACAAACCTCTTGCTTTCTATTTCTCTGTTTGCTATTTAAACCTGACATCTAGACAGATTATCTCCTAGCAACCTGGTACAGCTCTCTGCTGCTTCTTTTTCTCCAGTCTTTGCAAGACTGTCTTTTTGCTTCATTACCACATCACCCGCAAACAGAGATTTTTAACACACAGAGAGAGAGAGAGAGAGAGAGAGAGAGAGAGAGAGAAACAAATACATACATATACACACCAAGAACTCTCTCTCCCCCACTTCTCACTCATACTGGTTTGCCATGGATTGATCAATCCATAATAAGAAAGAAATAAATGTCATAAACCTGATGAAGATGAATGACACTGTAATGAAATATATAAACTGATGGTACAAAATACAGAAACAGAGTGTTTCACAAATGAATAGCTCTCCAAATGCTGATTAATCAATCAATCATGGAATAAGAATGGTATGCTAGGTTGAGTGAGTAATATGCCCTACGGGGGTTTTTAGTTGGAGGTTAGACATTTGTTTTTACTGTGTAGATAATAATTATAGGTTTGTTTCCACTATATAGTCACTTTGAAGACACAAAAAAAAAAAATCATTACGAGAAGAAAATCAAATCTATATATTACTCTATGTATTGTTTTAAGAGAATCTGTTCAACTATGTACGTTGCTGTAAAGCAACGAAAATACATCATTTGACTTTGGAAAGTGAAATCTAGTAATAATCTCAGAGCTTATATTGGTGTTGTATTGATGTAACTAACTTTCAGACCAGCGGAAGACTGACCAACTGGTCTCAGTTTGACTTGCTATTGGATTTAATCTTTGGTTCTCATTATAGGCTGCATGTGATGGCTGCTGTCCAACAGTCTATTCTAGGTTGAACTTATCGAACAAGAGCATCCCCACCCCACCCCATATGGATATTTTACTCAATTGCAAGGAGATTGATTAAGAAAATCTCTTCCTGCCCTTCCTTCTACCACAACATGGAAAACACACACACACACACACACTGCCTCCTAGCCAACTGCATTGCATGTTGTCTACACTGTCTACTTAGCTGTCCTAAACTAGCAGACTGACACTGACTTTCCATTAAGTATTTGTTACTTTATTGTGACACCATTTTCAAAATATAAGCTCAGGGGCTGAATTTCACAGTGACACTAAACAGATAGATATCAATTCATCAGCATCATCATTTTACTGTTCATGGAATTTGTTGAGGCAGATTTTCTATGACCAGATGCCCTTTCTGTTGCCAACCCTGTTTCCAAGTAAGGTAATATTTCCCGATAACCAGACATATTTTCACAGAACATTGAACAAGAAGGACACTGTGTGCATTATGATGACACTCATTCACAACTATCACATGATATCAAAGCAAGGAGACAGTAACGCACTCACGTACACACACACACATATGGCAGAGCTCTTTCAATTTCTGTCTACCAAATCCTCTCATAAGTCTTTGGCTGGCCTGGGTTCCGTAGTAGAAGTTTCCACACAGTGGGACTGTAACCAAAACCATGTGATTGTGAAGCAGACATCCTACCACATAGCTATATACATATTTATACATAACACACAGTGTATTGGTACTCTAGTAATATATATAAAACATACAAATGTACATTTTGAGATAGGAAGGTGCTCATAGGAGAGAAAGTGGCAATGTTGGATTGAAGGATGTAAGTACCTCACACACAGGATTCAGGAAAATAGCAATATACTGTACTGCAAACCTGTTCAACTCATACAAAAAAAATCCATTGGTGATGGTAATGATATTATACTTATTAGTAGTACTACTTGACCTACATCAAAGCACATGATTGAACTACATGAAACTATAAAGAAATTCAACAGTTCAAAACAGTTATTTTGTTTTGTCAATAATTTGGAGGTTATAAACCCATTACAGTATTTTAACCATTATGCATTTTAACCATACAAACATATATTCCCATATATTTATATGTCAAGTCCATTTATGTGTCTAAATGTATTTATCTGGTTCCAGAAATCTTTTATCCTTTACTTATTTCAGTTGTTGGACTGTGACCATGCTGGGGCATGGCCTTCAATGGTTTGATCAAACAAATTGACTTATTTTTTAAGTCTGGTACCTATTCTATCAATGCCTTTTGCCAAACCACTAAGTTATGGGAATGTAAACAAACCAACACCAGTTGATAAGTTATGGAGGACAAACACAAACATAAAGATGTGCGCACACACACACACATATATAGGTTTGGTGATGCAGGGTTTGATAAGTGCAAACACACGAAACTCTTGGTCCTTGAGTCACTCTATTGCTTCTGCTAAATATTAATATGGCAGGCTTCCACACAATTTCCATCTACCAAATTCATTTATAAGGTATTGGTTGGTCCAGGGATACAGTAGAAGACACTTGCTAAAGATTCTGCATGGTGGGACTGAACCTGAAACCATATGGTTGTCAAGTGAGCTTCTGAACCACACAGTCATGCCAAGCCAGTGTATATTCTTTTTTCCTGAGAACCACCCTTCCTCCACCTCTGTTCACTGACAGCATTCTTCCTTCCCTCCATCTCCCACTCTCTTTTTGCACTCTTGCAAACTTATCTGCCCACACACCCTGTTACTTATATACACCTCCTTCTACCTTAAAGGTGCATACCATCTTATCTTCATGATCTCTCTCTCGCTCTCCTTTTCAACCCGAGTTAGTCATGTTATCGCTTCTACTGCAAGACACCTATTTCTGTCCTTCTATCATACTTTAACCGTTCAATATCTGGCACAAAGTCACCTCCCCCAATACTACTCTCCACTCAGTTGAGAGGTCTAGCCTTGAAAGTTATTTGGTGACCTCACTGGTGCTATATAAAAAGTGCCCTGTACACTCAGTAAAACAGTTAGCATTAGGAAGGATATTCACAGCTACAGAAACTATGCCAAAGCAGACAGCAGAATTTGATGCAGTCCTCTGGTTTGCCAGCTTCTGTTAAACTGTCTAACCCATGCCAGCATGGAAAGCAGATGTTAAATGGTGATGATGATAATAATGATATATAGACAGGCTTCTTTCCATCAACAGATGGAAAAGAGTTTCAACAGATGGTCTCCCAGTTAATAATGCAATGTTTTAATCAAAAAGCTATTGATATTTTAACTTAACAGTTCAAAATCAAACAGTTTCAGCTTTTGTTCGGAGACAAACAATGGAACATAATACATGGCTTTAGATACTGAGTGTTTTATTTCATTAAAAATGTTAACTGAACTAGATAATGATTGTGAGGACATGTATGTATGGCTACATTTAGATATGCCTTATCTTACACTTGTTTTAAACGCTGATTTGGCATTGAGCTATTAACTAAAAATACATATTGACAAATATTTATTTATACTGCACAATTAATAACAACAGAAAAACATATCAAGTGAATAAATTCAATGTCTACCATGTTTTCAGTAGAAATTATTACTGTAAGTTTACTGTTTTGACATAAAATAATGAGATGCAGTGCAATTATATCAATGACCATGTCTAACAAATAATAAATGTTTAACCCTTTAGCAATCAGATTGCTTTGTCAAATACATATTTATTCATATTGTTTTGAATCTGTCATACATTACTTTGTGGAGGCGCAATGGCCCAGTGGTCAGGGCAGTGGACTCGCGGTCATAGGATTGCGGTTTCGATTCTCAGACCGGGCGTTGTGAGTGTTTATTGAGCGAAAACACCTAAAAGCTCCACGACGCTCCGGCAGAGGATGGTGGCGAATCCTGCTGTATTCTTTCATCACAACTTTCTCTCACTCTTACTTCCTATTTCTGTTGTGCCTGTAATTCAAAGGGCCAGCCTTGTCACACGGTGTCACGCTGAATATCCCTGAGAACTACAGTAAGGGTACACGTGTCTGTGGAGTGCTCAGCCATTTGCACGTTAATTTCACGAGCAGGCTGTTCCGTTGATCGGATCAACTGGAACCCTCGACGTCATAAGCAATGGAGTGCCAACACACACACACACATTACTTTGTAGCTTTGTCATTTCAATGATGTGATGGTATATTTTTAGAATTACATTGTATGGTAAGTGGAGGAAGCCCGATCTGGTCAATTTGAACATAAGACGGGTAGAATATTTGGGCCTGATTTGGCTTGTTTGAATATTAAAGGGTCAAGTCAAGTTAAAAAGTCCTTGTGTTTTTTCTGAATGGCAAATATGTTTTGTACATTGCAAATGGATCATATCACTTGCCTGCCAAGTATGCCTCTGAAAAACATGATTGTTTTTAACATAGCTACAAGGCTCGAAATTGGGGGGGGGGGACTAGTTAGTTATACAGATCCCAGTACTTGACTGCTACTTCATTTCATCAACCCCTTCATCAAAAATATGAACGATAAAGTCAACCTCAATGGGTCAACTCAGAACATAAAGAATTGGGACAAATAAATACTGCAACGCATTTTGTCAGATACTCTAACAATTTCGACAACAACATTCAATTTCATTTTTGTACCCTGCCTCCTCACACCCACCCACAGATTCTTGATGTGAAATTCATTTACTGAAACTCATAAGTACTCTGGGAGGTTTTGAATTATTGACTAATTACTGAATCAAAAATTAATTAATTAATTAATTGACAATAAAGAAGTAAACTGTAACTGGTACCTCTGTCTTTTTTATTGTTAGAATGACCGAAAGTAACCCCAAGTACAACAATAATATTCGTACTTAGGCACAAAGTTAGATATGTTTTGCTCGGAGAAGAGGAAGAGGTTGTACCTTTTACTATATTGGATTACAATACTAACTATGGGTCAGTGAGTAACCTTTTTTTGTGGTTACTTAACCTGATAGAAATAGCAGCTAACTCATTCTCAAATTATACAACATCATCGTAAAAAAGGATACTGGATAATGTAATTCAAAAAGAGAAGAAAAAGAACAAACAAACAAACAAAAAAGAGGAAAAGAAAAGAAAATGGAGAAAACTAGAGCTGGTCAAGGTTGGAATACTTTTGTTCATTGGTCAGCTTGATCAGAGTTTAATGTGACTAAACAACAACAGTAATGACACTGACTAAACAGCTAAATGAGGGTATATTGTGTTACTGCACAGACCAACCCATTAATATGAAGAAACATGGTGTACTGTGTTACTACAATCCATTTGGTGTACTAGCTTTACCTCCCCCTCCTCCCCCTCTCTAATATATCTCATGCGCTAAATGCTATGCTGAATCCTCCTCTTCAGAACTGCAACTTGCACCTTGCAAGTTTTCCCTACAGGCATCATAGCAACATAATCAATCTCATTAGCCTAAGTGTACCAGCAAAAGTAGATTTTCTCCACATGATAAAGAAAGAAAAACGGTTTAAACATTAATACAAACTACAGCCTATACTGTGTTACTATACATATTTAAATTACCAGCTTGTGGTCTGAGAGCTTAGGTTTGCTGAAGGTATTGTGTTGTATTTCCGAACTACTGTGATAGAGTGATTCATTCCATGACACTCAGTGCTAACTTTTGTAAACATATGACAAGACCTTCTAGAAAAGTAACCTGCAATAGCACAATGTCTTATCCTACCTAGAGAGGATTTGTTCCTCTCTTCCTCTTAATACAACTGGGTAAAAGCACTGGTCTTGTGAATCTCTGGAGTACATGAACAAAATTTAATCACAATTCTCATTTTGATGGCTCACTGTTTTAATAAAATGACAGATGACTGAAATGACAAACAGCTGCTATAATAATCCTTACCATAGGGAAAAGGCCTGAAATTTTGGGGGAAGGGGCTAGTCGATTACATCAACCTCAGTGCTTAACTGTTACTTATTTCAATGACCCCCCAAAAAATGAAAGATAAAGTCGACCTTGGTAAAATTTAAACTCAGAATGTAAAGACAGATGAAATGCCACTAAGCATTTTCCCTGGCATGCTAATGATTCTGTCAGCTTGCCACTTTAACAGCTGCTACAATAACAGAGGACTCTGATTAGAGGAATCGATTATGTATATGATAATTGTGTGATGGAGTGGTCTTTCATAACTTACTACTTGTGTCCATAGTCACTACACTTAATCCATCATGGCTCAGTCCAGTCAGTTGTATTTATGTATCATGAAAGAGTTTACCAGTATAAATAGTAAGATAAACTAAGGTTTCTGTAGCTGGTACTACTGATTTAATTCTCTGTATGGTGTAAATGGATGCAGTTAAATGGATTTTCTGATGACTAAAGACCTTATTCAGCACCATCAACAGTAGCAACTTGAGTAAATGCTAGAATTCCAAGAAATAATCAAGCTTTAATTACATGCAGGTAGGTGTATGTAGATAGAAAATATAGATGTTCAAATAAACATTGGAAAAATTTTTTTTTTTAAATGGGAGTAAGGGTTAAATGGAAAGAAGCAGTTCTGTACACATTTAGTAATGAATATGTAAAATGTGATAATGATCATAGTAAAAAATTCAAGTGAATATATTTGGAAGAAAAATACTTCAGTTATTCATAAATGTTTACTGCAAAAAGATTCACCTTACCACATAGTGACAGAAAATTCTACAGCCAGATAAGTTTTGTTAAAGTTTCTGCTGTAGAAGAAGAGTTTACATCATGAAAAAGTGAAAATTCTATAAATCAATGGTTCCTTACCCATTTTATTAAGAAAAGAAGCCAATAATATTGAACACTGAAGAGCCAAGTTTGGAGGCTGGTCACATTTTGGAATGATCAAAATAAGTAGGAAGATGCAAAATATATAAATAGTGCACATTTTATTATTGATAGAGAGACAGAATTTAAATTGGATATGATATAAGGAAAACTAATATAAATAATACAAGTTCCATTTCAAATAAAAAAAATATGATAGAAATTTAACGAGATGCTTGACACTGAATTTTCCAACAAGCTTGATAATGTTCACTCGTATATTAGTTGCAAAAAGGCTTAGAGTTTGATGTAGATGCTTGTCAATAAATCTTGATTTCACTAATTTAAGATTTGAAAATGTTTGCTCACAAATGTTAGTACTGCTAAAGATGGAAACCAATGCCAGTAGCAAATTATTTTAAAACCTGAATAAACTCTTCAGGCAGAGAAAATTTCACAAGATTCTTATCTTTAGAGTTATGGATTCAGTAAAATAACTTTGATAATTATTATACTGGTGTTTAGAATGTGAATTATAAAATTTTGATGGAAGGTTTTAATGTGGATCACTTTAAAACAGCAAGTTTGAATCATAAAAAGAAGGGCAGTCTCAGGCAGGTTGGTATCAAAAGGGGTTAAACTTGGACGTCAGTCCATTGCTGGTTTGAAAAATCAATTACTTCCAATTGGCACTTTGAGTTTTTTCTGGATAAAAGGGATTCTAGAATAAGTGAATTTGTAAATGATGCTCATGAAAGTCTTCAAACCTACACACACCTACTCCTTCCCATCATTTATCCATGTTTCACTCTGGCATGGGGTGGATGGTTTGACAAGATCTGATGGGTCCAGAGCAGTTTGCTTTGGCGTAGTTTCTTTGGTTGGATGAACTTCCTAACACCAACTACTTTACAGCATGTACTGAGTGTTATTTTCTCACCATCAACACTAGTGAGACTGCCATGCAGTTTGCAAGAATCTCTTCATCAATTCCTTCCTTAAATAGTTTTAGTGCTTCACAGTCCATAAAGTTCAAGAAAATATTATGCTTCTTCATCAGTTCATTGTAAAAGAAGAACTATTAAAAATGTTTTTTCAACAAACTATTTTATAAAATAATCTTTCATACCTATATTAGAAGCCAGAGGTCAATATGCCTTGCGACCTCATGTCATAAGTATTCAAATCGCCCATAATTTCAGCCAAGAAAATACAGTAAAAATTCCAGTTTTGATTGAAAAATGCATCCTGATGTTTCCCCTTTCCTGTCATAAACATTTCTATTTTATTACAAAATGTAAAGAAATATTTCAACACTATCCCCTCTACTGATCTACCTCATTTCAGCACAAAACCATATATCATTATATTGTGTGTCTAAATCAGACAAAAATCCTTGAAACAGCATAATTAAATGCTTTGTTCTTGATAAAATTTACAGATGATACAACGCTTGTGACATCTTCACATTTAATAACTTTACAACACAATATCTCCTGATGAATGATGATGCAGCGAATTTCAAAGACATTGCTCCATTACCATTAGACAAAATTCATGTTTTAGATTTTTTCAATCAATCCAAATTTACTACCCACCTTCATTTTCTCTGTATTTCCCTGAATAACTACCACCATGGGCCCTTCTTACTACCACTTGTCATACTAGCCTCCATTTCTCTTCCTAAGTAACTCAAATCTCAAACAATCATTTCTCACACCAATCACCTCTCTCACCACTCCAATGCTGGCAGGATGTTATTGATGGTATAATTACTCTTTTGAAATCATGCTCAGTTACTGTCGTGCAATTAAGCTGACATTTCTGATGTGAGGGCCTCCTAATAAAAATGATAATTTAACCTCCCTAAATTGTTTTCAGTTCAAATTCCACTTTACCTTTTATCTTTCTGAGATCAATAAAATAAGTAGCGGGAAGGGGGTATAGTTAATTTAATTGATTCTTTGTTAGAAGGTGGTGCTCCAGTATGACCACATATCAATGACAAAACCATTAAAAATGTGTGTGCATGTGAGAAAGAGAGAGAAGGGGGGGGAGAAGGATTTATTACTGATGTAAGAAAGCCAAATAATGAAGGGAGGGGATGACTGGTAATAAAACGAAACTCAAAATGAATCAGTGTGTACACATGCTTCTCATTTTTGTGCCCCTTTGTTCTAACATACACACCCTTTCCCTTGGAAATAGAGGGATTTTGAATGGTGCATAACCAGAAAACGGGGGAAAAATTCAAAGTGATGTTAACAGAAAAGAATAGAGGTAAAAATTATACATAGTAATTTTCTGGAATTGCCTTCTTGTCTAGTCCTAAGTTTGTCATCCTATTCACCCAAATTATTGAAAATTTAAGAAAGAAAGAAAGAAAGATATATATATATATATATATATATATATATATATATATATAGAGAGAGAGAGAGAGAGAATCATATCGCAAAAGAAAACACAAAAGATGTCTTTTTTTCAAATATGTATTGAAAATTCAAAACAAAACCAGGCAAAAAAAAAAAAAGAAAGAAAGAAAATTCTAATTAACTCATTCCTACTTAATAATTGAATCTGCATGCACACACACAAAGAATTGCTTTTTAATAAATCCAATAATTCATTATAAATAATGAGTTATGAGATTTAGTAGCTGTAGGTGCATACTTCTCTATTTAATTAGCAATAAACCAAAGAAAATCTTTATTGATTAAATAATATACACACACACACACACACAAAATTACTCATACAAAGGAAAAGTCATTTAAATCTTTCATAAGGTTAGCAACAATATACATTACACACACACACACACATTATACATATGTATAATGTATATATATATATAACACACACACATATATACAACAGGCTTCTTCTCAGTTTCCATCTACCAAATCCACTCACAAGGCTTTGGTCGGCCTGAGGCTATAGTAGAAGACACTTGCCCAAGGTGCCACGCAGTGGGACTGAACCTGGAACCAAGTGGTTGGTAAGCAAGCTACTTACCACACACCAACTCCTATGCCTATATATATATATATATATATATATATAATGTAAATATATATATTATATATATAACTATTATATATATAATATACATATATATATATCTATATAATATATATATATTATATATCTATATAATATATATATATTATATATAATATAAATATATATAATAATATATATAATATAATATATATAATTTAAATATATATAATATAATATATATAATATAAATATATATAATATAAATATATATAATATAATATATATATATATAAATTTAAATATTAAGGGTGATAAATTGAGTATTAATTTGATTAATATCAATTTAAAACCAGTGGCCTAACATATTGAAAAATCTGAAGATTCAGAAAAATTATAGTACATACATATAAGAAGGATGACCACTAAGTGGACATCCATTATGCTAGAAGAAGACCACCTATGGTCTGACCACTAAGAAAAAACAGTTCTCAAGAAAATTCATCAAATGCCAGAACACTCGCTTACGTTCTGGCGTTTGCTGAATTTTCTCGAGAACAATCTTTTCTTAGTGGTCAGACCATAGGTGATCTTCTAGCATAATGGATGTCCACTTAGTGGTCATCCCTCTTATATGTGTGTGTGTATATACTGCTTTTCCCCTTCCCAG
>NC_068983.1:85830610-85841916 GCF_001194135.2 Octopus bimaculoides
GATGATGATGATGATGATATATATATATGGAGCTGCAGTCATAGGATTGCGGTTTCGATTCCCAGACCGGGTGTTGTGATTGTTTATTGAGCGAAAACACCTAAACCTTCACGAGGCTCCGACAGGGGGTGGTGGCAAACCCTGCTGTATTCTTTCACCACAACTTTCTCTTACTCTTTCTTCCTGTTTCTGTTTGACATGTTTTTCAAAGTGCCAGCCTTGTCATACTATGTCACACTGAATCAGTCCGACCTCCTCTTCCTCCCCCTTCCCCTTCCCACCCAACTCCTTCTCCCTCTATTGAGTAATATTGTCGAATGTAGTAACTTTGACAACCTGGGCCTCCTATGCTGAGTGTGCGAGTCACATCTTTCCTTTCGAACACATGAACAGTTCCAAAACATTGTTTACAAAATAATAGCTGGTCATTTGCGAAGGAGTGTGTCCACAGTTAACACATAGGATTTTTGCTTGGGTAAGTTTTCCTACTATATATCATACTACGACGTATAAAACAGTGAATGACATGATAGGCATGCATTAGATTACACATTAATTAAAATATAACAAAAGATTTTTATTCATCGGGACTACCAGTACACAAAATAACTTTGAAGAAGGGTTGTCCGATTATGCTGCTTCAGAATTTTGACCCAGCTAATGGACATTGCAACAGAACAAAATACACTGTTACGGAACTTAACTCTCATGTCATCGAAGCAGTGATAGCAACTGGTTCTCACACTGGCAAATGCTTGTTTATATATCAGATACCTCTGATGCCTTCAGATAATCAGTATCCATTTCAGTTATGACGCAGGCAGTTTCCTATTAAATTAGCCTTCTCCTTTACAGTCAACAAGTCTCAGGGCCAGACTTCGGATCGCGTCGGTGTGTTTCTTCCCTCTCCCATGTTCACGCATGGCCAGCTATACGTCACGATGAGTTGGGCAACGGATTCAGCTAATTTGAAACTTAGTTGTGGACAAACGGAGAATATTGTTTACAAAGAGGTTTTGTAAAGATAGCACCATGAATGTGTTATGTAAATGTTTACACATATATTGTTCAATAAGGTACACTACATAGTTGGGCACTATCAAATATAATGAATAAAAATAAGTACATTACAACTGAAATTGTCTCGATTTGCATCCTGCTCTCATCACCCATCGTTGATGGGTAAGTTTGCTAGTTTATATAAATATATATTGTTATATTTATATAATATATATATATAACATATTTATAAATATCTAGATATCTAATATATATATATCATATATACACATATATATCAGTATACTATTTACTATGTTTGTCATGGGTTTGTAACTATGAAAATGATTTATTATTCTTTTACTTGTTTCAGTGATTTGACCATGGCCATGCTGGAGCACCGCATTAAAGAGTTTTTAGTCAAATAAATTGACCCCAGGACTTATTCTTTTTAAGTCTAGTACTTATTCTATCGGTCTCTAAGGCTGAACTGCTAAGTTAGAGGGACGTAAACACATCAATATTGGTTGTCACGCGATGGAGGGGAAACAAACTCAGACACAGGTTTCTGTCTACCAAATCCACTCAAGTTTTTGGTCAGGCCGAGGCTATAGTAGAAGACACTTGCCCAAAGTGCCATGCAGTGGGATTGAACCTGGAACCATGTGGTTGGAAAGCAAGCTTTTTACCACACAGTCACACCTACGCCTATATTCCTAATAGTTTTTTTTTTTAAATAACAGTTGGGGACGATAAGCTGCCCAGTTTAACACTTACTACCTGGTCTATAAGTACCTTCAGTGCGGGTTATTATCTTACGAATGCTTTTTATGCAAACATTAATCTCTAGATGTCCAAGGTTGGGAACTAACAGCATTAGCACCATCAGTGTGGTAGGGTCTGCAAAGGTAAAAAGGCACTACCCCTGAAGCTGTTTAACAAATAGCCACTACATACATACATCAAAGTTACTTCACAGCAGCTTAGTTGATAAAGTGGTGGCTGAAGTGTTGATGGTTCATGTTTTTGTTTCACATATTCAACATTCAGATGTTGTAGGATATATATCATGGATATATCATTGTAATTTCTGTTATGAGCAATAACAGTTTGGTATGAATCATAACTTCTTTTGTTAGGCAGTGAGTTAAAATTCTACTGTCAAGCCGATGTCTCTTAGATGCACAAATCTTCTTTAGTGACTATCCTGACAACCCACTGGGTTACAGAACTTATCATCACACTCACACACACCTTAGTTAAAAACCATTTGCTTTAGATGTTGGTGTGATATATTACTTATACTTATCACTTCCTTTTTCTGTACACTTACATTCATTTTCTTCCATGCTTGTATTGGTGTGAAACATATTTTTACTGGAATACTGCAATACAGCTTCCCTGCTGAATTTCCTAACTATTGCTAACCACTTTATTGTAAACTAGAAGCAAAAACTGGATTTATCAATCAGGCAAACTGGACAGGGAAGGTAAAACCTTGTCGACTAGTAGTAGTAGTAGTAGTAGTAGTAGTATGGGGGCATGCGCTGGAATGGTTGTTGCTGCATCGACCATTTGTTGGTGATTCCCTACTCATGGCAGATGACACCTTTACACCACTCAAGTGACAACCCTCCAACCCATGGGTTTGTTTGTGTAGTCATTACTGATAAGGGTGTTATGGGGTTAGAGTGCAAATCCTACCTCAACCACTTTCAGATGCCTTTTACATTACGCAGAGGAAACATCAAGACTATTCTTTGGCATGGTGATCCCCACACAACACTAGAGCAACATGAAATGAAGTGCTTCGCTTAAGAACACAACATGTAGCCTGACCCAGGAATTGAACCCACAAATGCTAGATCACGAATGCAACACCCTAACCACTAGGCCACGCAACCCCATTTGTTGAACTCATAACCATAAGGTCAGTAGTCTGGAACCATGATGCCCCAAAGTCTTTTGAACGAGAGATACAGTAGATAGCAGCTGCCAAAGTAACAGACAACCAGTAAAAGCAGGAGTGTCCATGTCCTGTTACTGGATTGAGTTGATAAGCACTTAACACTCAACAACCAGCCTCTAAGTTGGTTCCATAAGTACATAGATACTGGATTGTTGTAACTAAGCAGTAACTGCATGGTCCAAGTGGGGAGTTTCAAAGGTGATCAAAGACATGCAAGCATCCTATCTAATAAAAGATTAGTCTCACATACTGCTAATAGACTGGAGGTAAGAACTGAACCAATAGATTGAATTTTTTTTTTGAAGGATTACGGCCAAATCTAACAGTTGGATAAAGAAATGCCAAGTGATCCAAGGAGGAAAAATTGGCAGAAGAGGAAGGTATGAGAAGCGGTGAAGGAAGATTTCAGAAAACTGAGAAAGATGTGAAGAGGCAGCAAGACATTGTGTTTGAGACTCATCCAGTCCATGCAAACATGGAAAAAACAAAACAAATGTAAAATGATGATGATGTTGATCTGTTGGGACTTGAACTATATACGCATCTCTTGCTGGGTGACCACTTTAATGATGATACCATACTTGAATTTGTGTACCTGATATTACAGTCACAGTATACAAAATAGTGGCTCCAGTTCTCTGAGGTTACTGGATTTCATCTCTTATCTTCAACTTGTTTCAGTCAGACTGTGAAAATGCTGGGGCACTGCCTTGAAGAATTTTTAGTTGACAGTCTCTTTTGCTGAAATGTTAAGTTATGGGGACGTAAACACACCAGCATTGACAAAAAGACACACACATATATATACAATGGGCTTCTTTCAGTTTCTGTCTATAAAATCCACTCACAAGGTTTTGGTTAGCCTGAGGCTATTTTAGAAGACACTTGCCCAATGTACCACACACTGGGATTGAACATGGAACCATGTGGTTGGGTAGCAAGCTTTTTACAACACCACCACACCTGCACCTACACAGCTAACACATACTTATTATATTTCTCCTATAAATAGTTCATGATTTAGATTTACTGTATCCTATCCATTTATCTGTCTCCTTATAGATTTCTTTCCTCACCCTCTCCATCCACCTGCACACACTTTCTCACTTGACACACACACACACACAAGATGCATATATGTTTACATCAATGCCATATATGTTTACACCAAACACACACATCAAGAAATAAGTTCATAGCTGTAACTAATGTGACTATAGAAATGCCTGTTGTGACCAAGGCCGTCATTTACCTCACTTATAGCTGTTTCCTCATTCAGCTATAGCAAATCATGTAGTCTTAGTAAATCTTAAACCCCACCCCCACAAACTATACAAAAATACATCTGAATACACAGATTACAACATTTATATACAAAGCTTTGAAAAACAGATACGATAATTATTATTATTATTATAATGATGAAAACCTACACCATAACGGATTTGCTGAAATTTAATTTTTGCTCTATATCCACCCATATTTTTTTTTTCTAAATTTAGTTATTTTAAATGAAGAAAAGAATTTTCTTTTAGATATCTCAATATTTACCAACAAGGAAACTAAAATAAAGAAGGAAAATGTTAAGAGTGACAAGAAGGGGTTTTTATTACTCAGTAAACTACAAGACCGTCTGGTCTGTCCTGAAGCAAAGAGCTAATAACAAAACCTACCAGCTTGACATCAATATTGGCATAACAACATTATGAAAATAGATGGTCTTCAGCAATAAATATTACACACACATACTAAACAATATACATATTCACTCAGTCAGTCACTCACATTATCACTTTTCAACACACTCATCACACAGTCTCAACAGCTCTCTCATTCATTAACATACAAGCAACTCCACACACACACCTAATAAATTACATACACACATCCATTCAATTACACAACTATTCTTTTATCCACTCATGCTACTCATCAAACACATACACATAATCACAATATCACACATGCACATTTCACTGATATCCAAAAGATCTAAACACACACACACATAATTACAGAGCTAATAACAGTAAGTATCAAATGACAAATGGCTCAGGCTTTTGACTCACGACTAGGAGTGTGCACACACACACACACAATGCCATGACAGCATCAACGGAAAGTAAATTTTGTAACCATTTTGTTTGGGCTTCATAAAAAGTCTTTTTTCTCTTTCTCTTTTATATTTTATGGTTTAGTCAGAGGAGGAAGGGCAGGTCTTAACAACAGTTTTTCACGGTCTTGGAGACTGGAGACTAGTGAGGAAAAATGCATGAGTCATGAGTTGCTGCTGATCAAGATGTTGAATTACTCTCAGACTGGATTCATGGTGTGAATTGTTTACTGCAAAGTGGATTCCAGGTGCTAAACTGGATGAGGGATTAAATCTATTTTCCAAGAACAGGTACAATCCACCTGATTGGCACTTTTTATGTGGTACCAACACTGGCAGGGTTACCTAGTAACTTGCAAGACAAGGAATTTTTGAAAGGAGAGGGGGCATTGGAGGTGATCTTGTGTCAGATGATGAAAGGTTAGAATGTGTGAGAGAGAGAGAGAGAGAGAGAGAGAGAGAGACAGAGACAGAGAGAGAGAGAGAGAGAGAGGTAACAAGAAAGAGGACAGAAACAGGTGTGCTGCTGTAAAGAAGATACTTGGTTACCTAGCCAGAGGGAAGAGCAAGATATATATATAATTATGTAGGCTAGGTAAAAATCCAAGCTGTGTTCTCTTGAAGGACATCTGCTTATTCCAGTATTTCCCCAACTGTCTATCTATAATACACTTGGTCACTAACTATGTATAAATGCTTCATCCAAATGTAAATTTTGTATTATTTGATTCCCTGACTGAAAAATTTCTAATATGTTTATCTAATATGTACAACTTAGTGATTTATATTAGCAACACATTTGACCAATTTCAGTTCTGTCACAACATCAAAATCTCTTTCACCAGCAACAAAATACCATCCACTCTCACAAACACTGTTGTTACTTTTAACCGTTTTGTTACCATATTTCTGTTGGAACACACTGTCTTTGTACCAATAAATTTTGAAAATAATAGATGAAGAATTTAGCAAAATTAACTTTTGATATAGACTTTTTATAAACTTTTAGAAATAGATTTTACATAAGCTTTTACATAAACTTTTTTTCAAATAAATTATTAACCTAGCATTTGGAATATAAATTAATATGAAGTTCTGATGGCTGGTTTAAATTTAGATAATTTAAAAACAGGAAGTTTGTATTATAGAACCAGAGGCGGTCTCAGCGAGTTGGTAGCAAAAGATTAAATATTCAGGAAGATACTTTTGATATGAATGCTTCTACTGATTATATATATATATATATATATATATATATATATATATATATACACACATATATATATAATTCCTTTGTTTTTCAGTTAATAACTTATACATTGCAAACCAGGTTAAAACTGCAAATACAGAATATTGCAAGGTTGATTTAACAAAAAATCCATTACACTGCACAAGAAATAAATATTCTAAAATCAATTTGGAGCATTATATTTCATTAAAATCTGTTTCATAAAAATGCATTTAAATTAGCTTACAACAGCATGTAATCCCTGTTGTTTGAGTTCCAACCATATTTATTCTTCTCTTTGAAACATTGAATGTGAAACTATAAACGCTAAATGATGACCAGAAATGTTGATCTATGTTAATTTAAGTGCATTTTATAATACTTAAAAAATAAATAACTAAAATCCTTGGTGGTTAATGCTCAAACCATTATTTGTAGATTATTTATTTTGATGTTTGTATATGTGTTTTTGACTTAATCAACTATATTACTTCTCTTGTACATTGC
Source organism: Octopus bimaculoides (assembly GCF_001194135.2). Taxonomy (NCBI): domain Eukaryota; kingdom Metazoa; phylum Mollusca; class Cephalopoda; order Octopoda; family Octopodidae; genus Octopus; species Octopus bimaculoides. The sequence goes on from NC_068983.1 coordinate 85,837,427, forward strand.
AGCCACAATTGCATGCAGTTATTAAAAACAAAGAACCATGTTTGATAAAGAATACTTTCGTTAAAAGGTTAACCACCACCAAAAGAGATTAATAAAGTAAAGATAATATTTGAACCAAAAATATACCACCACCATCACACATCCATCCATCCATCCATTTTTCCAGCACAGTGTCTTGCCGCCACTTGTTGCTATCCTTTGTCATCTGATACAGCCACCCACAACAGAGAAAAAGCAGTAATATTTGTTGTTGTGTAACTCATGTAATACATTTAATACATAAATGAACTATAGGAAATTTTGTAAGGTTTCAATATAATAAAAGAAATCTGCTAAACTGACCACTTTCTACTGCTGTTTCAATACAATATCACTTTATATGTGAGGTATTAAGCATGAAATCCTTGATGTAAAATGATGGACAACTTCCTTTAGTTTTCAAAGCCTTTCACAAAAGCCAGTGTTTGTAGATAGATGAAAGACTGGGGGATAATGAGGAGCCTGGAGCTATCACAAACATGTGAACCAACTCATTAATCGACTTGCAAGAAACGAGAACCAAATCTTCTTCAAATCACACACAGTTAAAAGGAGGAAAAAAAAAAACCCCACATTGGATAGTGTAATGTAATCCTTGACACAAACTGCTAAAAAAAAAAATGACAGGTCAGTCATGCCTGGAATGCCTTAGATTAAAGATCTGATTGATCACGATTGACTTGGGGGCTAAGCAACAACTACAGAGATTTCCACAGACATCCCCAGAGACAGCATTTACAGATAAGATTAAATTATAAGATTTGAGGAATAGTGGTACATTAAGATGTATATAGATGATGATATGAATGTTATCATTATGATAAATGTCTCTAATTGGATGAATATATTGAAGCAGAGTTAATCAGATCACAAATGATACAAATAATAAATATAGAAATGACAGTTGCCTGAGATTCAAATCCTATATATATGCAGATTGACCCAGTCTTTCAATCTTTCACATCCTCCTCCAAGGGAGGACATGCACCAGTAGTATATGCACTGGTAAGGCAGTGAGCTGGCAGAATTGTTGGCATACCAAACAAAATGCTTAGTGGCATTTCGTCCATCTTTATGTTCTGAAATAAAATTCCACCAAGGTTGACTTTCATCATTCCGGGGTTGATAAAATAAGTACCTCCCCTGAAATGACTGGTCTTATGCCAAAATTTAAAACCAATATATACATTGGTAATATGGAGGGTCAATGTCATTGATATTCTTTGACCATCACTACCACTAACCATCATAATTGTTTTAATGTCTACTTTTCTATGCTTGCATGGTTCATGCTGATATTGTGTTGGGGATAAAGTTTTCTATGATGGGATGCCCTTTGCAGTTGCCAACTCCTACCTGTGGTGCTTCCAGGTGAAGTAGTTATCTCTTAACCCTTTAGTATTTAAACTGGCCATATCTGGCCAAAATATTTAATCTGTTTTATGTTTAAACTGACCAGATCCAGGCTCTCACACGTACCCTACAATGTTATTCTACATTAAGTAATTACACCATCAAGATCTTGAAGATATGAGATAATGCATGATTAATTCAAATCAATGTGAATCAATAAGCATTATGTTTGATAGAATAATCTGAACACTAAAGGGTTAATTATTTAAACAACAAATGGACAGGATGTGTTTACATGGAGACAAATAAGACTGTATGAACGTGCCTTTTGTTTACAAATATTGCTCGACATATTGTGAAACCCAGACAAGATTTTGCAGCAGATTGCAAGCCAAGGATACCATCACCAGGGAGCGAACACACGTAAAGATGAGGGAAACATTCAATCATATAAACACATATAGATATAAATATACAAGCTTCTTTCAATTTCTGCCTATCAAGTTTACCCACAAGGCTTTTGCTGGGTCAGGGCTATATTAGATGTTTCCTTAAGATGTTATGCAATGGGATTGAACTTGAAACCATGTAGTCATGTAGTTGGGAAGAGGACTTTTTAACCAGTCATGCCAATAATAACTTCAGCGCAAGAAAAACATTATGGAAAAACTCCCCCGAAATATTGAGAATGGAAAACCCAGATGGGTAAGTAGCATGTAGAAATTACTGAAACCGCCATCCTGGTGCAGCAATTAACCAATTTGCTGGCGCCGTTGAGACAGACATCAGCAACAATAGGAAGCTTCATCTGAAATCAGAAGAGCTGTCAATATGATGACAGGAAATTGGCATGAGCATTGCAGAAATGTCAACCACAAACTTCTTGATGGGATTAGAAACATTTAAGTTTACATAAAAGTGTGTTTCTTTGTGTGCAGATGCATATGAGAAGGAGGAAATTTTTTTTCATGTTCCATGTAATTAAAAGTGAATACTATGGGGATATTAACAAATTTATTAGTCAATCCAATATATGTGCCTTTTCTCTGCATGCATATTTCTAACCTAATCAGAGTGGAATAACTCAGAGTAATTTTCTGTTTCTTTTGTGAGAATCAGTGATTTCATTTTTTTTACATCCATACAATTCTTTTCTTACTCTTGTATTGGACGAGTATAAAAACTGCACAGCCAACTGTACCCCACAATCACGGAGGATCTTTTTAGCTTTCATGTTTCACCCAACCATACAACACTACACTTATACATGTCATTGTAGTCAGGCTCTTACTTGGAGAACAATAGGGCCTTAAGATCCTAAGGCATGCAAGTTACAAGGCGATCATCAATGTTGCTGGTATCAGTGTTAGGGATGGTATCCAGAAGTAGAAACAACACTAAAGTAAACACTGGTGCATGACAATCCTTCCACTCAGCAGACCCTGGCAAACTGTTCAACTCATGCTAAATAGGTGCAGGTGTGACTGTGTGGTAAGAAGCTTGCTTCCCAACCACATGAATCAGGGTTCATCCCACTGTGAGGCACCTTGAGCAAGTGTCTTCTACTATAGCCTTGGGCCAACCAAAGCCTTGTGAGTGGACTTGTTAGAGGGAAACCAACCCATGCCAGCATGGAAGGCAGACGTTAAATGATGATGATGATATATCTTATATCATCATCATCGTTTAACGTCCGCTTTCCATGCTAGCATGGGTTGGACGATTTGACTGAGGACTGGTGAAACCAGGTGGCTACACCAGGCTCCAATCTGATTTGGCAGAGTTTCTACAGCTGGATGCCCTTCCTAACGCCAACCACTCAGAGAGTGTAGTGGGTGCTTTTACGTGTCACCTGCACGAATGTCAGTCAGACAATTTCTGTCTGTCTGTCTGTCTTTCATCATCTTGCTGCCCAAACCAGGGAACCAATCTTCAAACTTTGTATACCTGTTGAACTAACATCCAGTTCAATTATAGGCTAATTGGATTTCAATAAAATTTGATAATGGACTGACTACTAAATAAACTTTATTTTCATTTACATATTTACACTACAAAAATTTGCATCATAATCTTTTCTAAAGTCAACTTTTGTAAATATTTTATACCACAACAACGACATCACATTTTCTATGAGTGTGTACCTTTCCATTTCTCTATATGTTAAGAGGAAATACATTCACTCACTCTCTCTCACATGCACATATCATCATCCAAAAAAATAGGTGTATGCATGTGTATTTATGTATGTGTATACGAAAGATGTAAGACAGAGAGAGAGAGAGAGAGAGAGAGACTGAGTGGGTGCCACTTACACATACATGATACACACCTTCACTCACTCTCTCTCTCTCTCTCTCTCTCACACACACACACACACATGTCCATTTTAGGTACACATACATCTTTAACTTTCTGCTCTCACTTCGAAGCAAATGTCAGTTTCACTTTCTCTTCTCTATGGAAATTAACGAATATACTTGAGAACTGAGTTGCCAATTTTGACATATGGGGTATCAAAAGATTCAGTAATCTATTATTGCTAACAAACAAACTTCATTTTCATTTACATATTTGTATTGCAAAAATTTAACATTATAATCTTTCTATAATTCAACCATCCAAAACGACATTTTATATCACAACAATGATGACATCATATTTTCTATATGAGTGTGTACCTTAAAAGACATCCATTTCTCTATGTTATGAGGAAATACAGTTGCTAACTTTCTCTCTCACATGCACACACACACATACATACAAAAAAGATGTATGCATATGTATTTATATACATGTATATGAAAGATGTGTGTGTGCGTATGTGTCAGAGAGAGAGAGAGAGAGAGAGAGAGAGAGAGAGAGAGAGAGAGAGAGAGCACCACTTATACATGCAAAAAATACATACATAACAACACAAACCTTCACTCACTCTCTCACACACACAAATATGTCCATTTCATATACACATACATACATCTTTCACTTTCCCCTCTCACTTTAAAGCATAAAGAAATAAAAGAATTTTTATGCAAGTTAATGAATAATCATATGATCCCGTATGATCGAGATGACAACTTTCCTTTGGCACCCCCTAC
>NC_068983.1:85842566-85861744 GCF_001194135.2 Octopus bimaculoides
ATATATATATATATATATATATATATATACACACACACACACATACATATATGTTCTTCCCAAGTATTAAACTAATATACCTGCTTGTTCCTACACCTGTCTTTGTCTTTTGTTTTCTATAAATTTGAACTATATATGTGTGTGTGTCTTTGTTCCCCACCCCCATCACCACTTGACAACCGGTGATGGTGTGTTTAAGTCCCTGTAAGTACTAGGCTTAAAAAGTAAGTCTTGGGGTCTGAAACAAGTAAAATAAAAGAATGGAAGTTGGACATTAAATGATGAGGCATGACTCTATAGAGATGCAAGAATGGGTGTGTTGACGTGTAGGCATAGCTGTGTGGTTAAGAAGTTTGCTTTGCAACTACATGGTTTCAGGTTCGGTCCTGATGCACAACATCTTGGGCCAAGTGTCACCTACTACAGCCTCAGGCTGACCATTGCCTTGTGAATCTATCTATATGATAGAAACTGTACAAAGCATGCATGTGAGTGTTTACATTCTGCACTTGAAAGGGGGGGGGGAATTGAATTATGGACAATGTTGCATGTTGTCATTACCTTGCAAACAAATTGTAAGGTTTCAAAGACATATGGAATAAAAACTTCCTTTACTTGAGAAATAATGCTTCAACATTATGCAGTCATCTAACCCAAGCTAGCATGTGAGGAGAAAGATGTGAAAATGAATTAAGTCAAGACCCACACAAATATTAATAGCTTTAGTTCTTTATTGTGCAGAACCTTACTATTCCTTGAATTTCTACTACCCTATTTACACTGTTACATGGCATATTCTGTCTTAACAGTCTGAGTTCAAATTTTGCCAAGGTTGACTTTTCCTTTCATCCCTTCAGGGTCGATAAAACAGGTATCAATTAGTGACATTTTGTCTGTCTTGATGTTCTGAGTTCAAATTCTGCCAGGGTTAACTTTGCCACTCATCCATTTCGGATTGATAAAATACCACTTGAACACCAGAGTTGGTGTAATCAACTTACTCCTCCTCCCAAATTGCTGGCCTTGTGCCAAAATTTGAAATCAATAACATGATTATTACTATCTCCCCATCTAGTATTTATTTATATAGATGTATTTCACTTATATACACCTCTCTGTAACTTGAGGGTATATCCCTATACATCTTCTCTCTACCTTCTTTTCCAAATGGAGAAGCCAGGTATCTCCTCTACAGCAAGACACCTGTTTCTGTCCCTCTATCATACATTAACCTCTCATCAATTGGTGCAAAGTCACTTCCCTTAATACTACTTCCCTCACTCAGTTGAGGAGTCTTGTCTTCCAAGTTATTCAGTGACCCCGCTGGTGCTGGTGCCGTGTAAAAAGCACCCAGGACACTGTAAAAGGATTGGTGTTAGGAAGGGCATCCATCCACAGAAACCATACCAAAGCGACAGGAGAGTCTGGTGTAGTCCTCTGGCTTACCAGCTCTTGTCAGTGTCTAACCTATGCCAGCACGAATAATGGATGTTAGACAATGCTGATGATGATTATGGTGATGATACACACATATTACTATGAGAGTGTGACATTTTTATTTATCTATTTTCTTTGTTTCCATTGTGTTGGCTTTGATTTGAATGAATTTTTTTAACAGCTGGATGCCCTTCTTATAAAACTAAACCCCTCATCCAAGAATAATAGAATTGGCATTGATCTCAAGATATAACTGACATTTTTGACATTAAAACTTGGAATAGTTGTAGTAATAAATTAACTGAAAAACAAATCCAGAAGTGGAACAATGACTAATTGACTATACTCTCATATTAAAACAAACAGTCTCAGATTGTCAACTATGATGTTGATGTCACATGTGCTATAGTGTCAGGTTTACAAGATGAATATATATATCAAAATGGTAGAAGTAATTAAAAGAACAAAAAATTACATGATTTTGCAAAAAATAAAATAAAATAAGAAAAACGTCATAAGAAGATTATTCAATTATGAGACAAATTAAAAAAAAAAAGAATAATTACCTAGAGGGTATTTAAACGTAAATAAATATAGTAACCACCAGAACATTGTCTGTTGATGTTATGATGAGATTTGATGCTGATGACGACTATAAAAGCCATGAGACACATGAGAAAAAGAAAAAAAAAACAAACCATAAACACCATAGCATCTTACAATAACCTGAAATGTGGGCTTTGAGAGTAATATGGTGAAACAATTGAATATATTACTGCTGGATGACTGAAACTGGTCAAAATCAAATGCATAATTAAATATGTAAGTAAAACAAAATAAAAGATGGGCAGGCAGTTTTTTAACAGCATCAAAGTATTAGTAAATTAGTGATACAGATGTGAGTATAAAAAATATAATTAAGTAGAAAAACAGGAAAACGAAAAGTCCATATTGGTTCTTCAAAGATGGGAAGATATCTGGAGAGTTTACACTCAAATGTAACAGATGAGAGAGAGAGAGAAGAATCCTAACAATGCTTTACACATGTTTCTGGGGTTTGGTGATCTATAAGCACAATACTATGCAGTGTGTGTACATGTATTATGTAGTAAATTGCTTTTAGTGAATGTACATGAAATAACACACATTTAAATTCAGGAATCTCACAAAAGACCGATCCTCTCATAATACACCAGCTGGCCACTTCAATCGCCAGGAGATATATGTAACAATCTGTCACTTAACTGAAGCATTCACCAATTGGGAGTCAAATGTAAATTTGGAGACATATGAGACACTAGACAGAGTAAAAACTATGAAACATAATCAAAGATGCAAACAAAATTTTAAACAATACTGACACAAATTTGAGTGTTATGCTTTAAACATCCTCAACTATGGAATGACATTGAAAACAAATCTAAATCATAATCAAAATGAGACAATGTTAGGGAAAATCTATAAATTTCTAAATCAAAATAGAACAATTACATAAAAAGTAAAATTTCTTCAGGTCCTACTGGATGACATTAATTCTTCCTCCAATCACATACTATCATCGTAAACAAGGATTGAGCAATTCATGCTGGTACTATTCACACTTTTCAATGCTTGCAGAGTTTACTGAGGCAAATTTTTATAACAGGATTCCCTTCCTGTGACCCATTCTCACCTGTTTTCAAGCAAGGTAATATTTCCCCATTGCCAAACATGTTTTCACAGAAAATTGGAAATAAATCATGCAATGAGGAGACTGAGACACAAACAAAAATATCTATCTATCTACATATATATATATGTGAAAATGTGTGATCTAGTGGTTAGAGTGTTGCACTCACAATCCCAAGAGTGTGGTTTTGATTCCGAGACTAGTGGGGCATTGTGTTCTCAAGCAAAACCACCTCATTTCACATTGACTCACTCCACTCAGCTGTAACAGGGCAACCCTGCAACAGATTGACATTTTCTTCAGGAGGATGCCTAGCCAGTAGAGTGGCAGGATTCAAAAGCTAAAAACATTGCAAGGAAGCACATTGTGACTAGTAAAATCTGATAGTGTGGTCAATACAGCGATATATATGAGCTTCTTTCAGTTTCCTTCTTTGAAATTCACTAACAAGGTTTTGGTTGGCCTGGGGTTATAGTAGCAGACACTTGCCCAAGGTGCTATGCAGTGGGACTGAACCTAAAAGCATATGGCTGGGAAGCCATACCGGTACCTATACATGTAATATTAAAATGCTTCACATAAAGAAACATGAGAAAAACACTATACTCACAACAACATGTTATCATCATACAATATTTATGTAGAAAGACATTTCCATCTTTTGTTGTTACTTTGTATGCAGAAAAAAAACAACAACTTATCCTTTTACCTATACAGAATATTGTATCATTAATAGACTCTTGAAATTATGAGACATACTTAAATTATCAGATGATACAAACAATCTGAAGTACAACAACAAATGAAGTATTGGAGAAAAATTAAACATTCAACTATGCAAATGGAACTATTGTCATGGTTACAATATAGGTATCAGAAAAAAAAATTATGATAATAATAGGTTTCAGGAAGAAAAAAAAAGTTGTTTTACATTAGAGACACATGTAGATGCAGGCATAGCTGTATGACTTAGAAGCTTGTTTGAAATCATATTGTTCTGGGGCTGATCCTCACAACATGGTATCACAGGAATTTACCAGGTACAGCGTGTTTGGACTAAATTTGATGATTTTTTTTATGTCTTCTTTTTTCAGAAATGGTTTGATGTATTGAATGGCATTGGAGAGGATAAAAATTTAAGTTGTAGTTGAGAGAAAGTTAGCTGACATGGAGGACTGGAAGCCAACTAAATATAGGAAAAGAGTTACTTGTATCATGATGATCTGAGCCAGGTATCAAAATGCCATTATCATAACTGCTGCTCAATGCCCTGTGAATACTGTAAAGGCTGTAAGGTGTGACATGGCCAGCAGGAAAGTACACAACAGGCATTCTGATTTCACCTGCACTCCAGGATTCATTCCAACATCTTTGAATAGAGGCCCTAAGCTTAAATCAGACAGCTACGTGAAGCCACTGGGGAGGTTGCTGGCAGAAGGTCATATGCGTGGCAGCAGGATTTGGACCCTTGTCATAACTCAGGAAAGAGCCAGAAGTGGCTGTTGAAGAATTTCTACAACTTCAACAGCTTGAATTTCTGGCCTCCTAATTCCCCTGATTATAATCCAATGGATTACTATGTGTAGGGTGCAGTTGAGAAAAGACACCAACTGCTCTACATGCAACACTAAGATTGAGCTGGCGGCCAAGATCAAGGATTTGTTCAAAGATCTTCCCAAGGACACAATGAAGAATGCATGTGCCAGGTTCCACAGCCATCTTAAAGCTGTGGTGGAAGCTGAGGGCAGCTACTTTGAGTAAACTTATCTCCTAGCCATAATCTAGTTGATATTTTTTGACTATTAAAAATACTTTTACTTTTGGATGATATATTGTGCTTTCTTTTCCTTTTATGCAAACTGTCAAATCTAGCCTAAACATCCTATAAGTGGAAACTGTCAGGAAGCCTGTATATGTAATTGGCATTCTGTCAGTTATGACAATGAAGGTTCCAGATGATCAGATCAACTGGACAGCCTGCTTGTGAAATTAATAGGCAAGTGGCTGAGCACTTCACAAACACGTGTACCCTTCGTGTAGTTCTCAGGGAGATCCAGTGTGACATGGAATGCAACAAGGCTGGCCCTTTGAAATACAGGTACAACTCACTTTTGCCAGCTGAGTGGACTGGAGCAATGTGAAATAAAGTGTTTTGCTGAAGGACACAACGTACTGCTGAGAACTGAACCCACGACCATGTGATTGTGAGCTAAATACCTTAACCACTAAAGCATGCACTTGGCAGACGTTAAATGATGATGATGATGACTATATATACATACACACACACCATCATTTTAACATTCCCTTTTCCATGATGGCTTAGCTTAGATGAAACTTAGTTGAGGCAGTTTTTCTGCAGCCAAATGGTTGTTCTTGTCAACTCTCTCGTTTCCAAGAACAGTATTAATCTTCCTTATTGCTTTGAACATGACTGGGCATGTTTCTAAAGACTGTAAGCAAAGAACACCATTGTATAGACAGTAGCACAGTTTTTATGAAGCATATGAATAATATCAAGGAAACATGAAGACAAACGCATTCATCCACACATATATACATATTATGTCCTTGCAGTTTCCATCTCTCAACAATTTGCATAAGGTATTGATCAGCTTGAAGCTATAGTAGGAAGGAATCTTAATTTGTGGTTGTGAAGTGAATTTCTTAACCACATGGACATACCTGCCTGTCTGTCTCTACACACATGTTTATGTGGATATTAGTCTAAAGATCAGAGAGAAAACCAAACAGTGCTCTTTGAATAAAGTCCTTTGCTGATATTTGTTCTGCCCATATATATATATATATATATATATATATATATATATACACACACACACACACACATTCCCTTGATGGTCTCAGAAACATAATGCACCAATGTTGGATACATGTAGCTTACAAAAGTATTGCTCACTGATCATAATATAAAAATACACACATAAACAAAATCAATTAGCTCTAGATCTATGAAACAAGATAAACCTCTCTCTAGGAAGTATCCAAGTCTATCACAGGCAACACTTGCAAATCTATTATTTTCTGAAAGCTAGATGAAGTGGGGTACACAGGGTGAGCTGAAGTACATAAAATTAATAATACCCAGAAAAGAAAGGAAGGCTTGTAGTGGATATTTGATTTCTATTCCAGCTGTGACCATTTCTTTTTATTTTCTCCCAGACATAAGTCTATTTAGGTCTTTCCTTTTTGAAATCAATAGTATCACCTTTTACCCTCTTCTCATTTCAGTCAATGGATTGCAGCCATGCTGGAACACTGCCTTGAAGGGTCTAGTCAAACAAATTTACCTCAGTGTTTAATTGACTTTTTCTTCTTTTTCAGTCTGGTCAGTGTCTGTTGCTGAAATGCCAAGTTGTGACGATGTAAACAAACCAACACCAGCAGTCAAACAGTGAGGAGACAAACACAAGCGAAAAACATTCATTAATCATCATCATTGTTTAATGTCCGCTTTCCATGCTGGCATGGGTTGGACGGTTTGACTGAGGACTGGTGAAACCAGATGGCTACACCAGGCTCCAATCTGATCTGGTAAAGTTTCTACAGCTGGATGCCCTTCCTAACGCCAACCACTCTGAGAGTGTAGTGGGTGCTTTTACGTGACACCAGCACAAGGGCCAGTCAGGTGGTTCTGGCAACGACCTCGCTCAAAAGGTGATTTTTACGTGCTATCTGCACAGGAGCCAGTCCGGCGGCACTACACACACATATCTTTCTTTCTCTCTCCCTCTATATCTATCTATCTGTCTATGCATATATATATATATATATATATATATATATATATATATATATGATGGGCTCCTTTTAGTTTCTGTCTACCCAATGCACTTACATGGATTTGGTCGGCCCAGGACTGTAGTAGAAGAGTGTCACAGTGGGACTGAACTCAGTACCATATGGTTGAGAAGCAAACTTCTTACCATACAGCCACACCTGGAAGATTTGGTCATCATTTCTAGCAAGCACACAAAAGCCCTTTCATTGGCTCAAGTTGGACTGGGTTGTAGTGGCGGTGGTGGTGGTGATAGCAATAGTAATAAAAATAAGCTGTACCATTTATCATGTAATAGGTTTCATTCTACAGAAATACATGGTAATTAAGGCATATGGCATTACATTTACTATCCTGTCTGCTTTTCGCATGTCTGATTTATACTATTCTTTCTGGTAATTGCCTATCTATTTCTACAGAGGCTTGGCTAAAATGCTGTGGTATTGAAAAAAAAAAAAAAAAAAAAAAAAAAATCAGCCAAACCAACCTTGCTGATATAACAGTTTTGTTCTGCTTTCTGGTTTGAGATTGGCTTACTTTAAGATCTTTGAGAACAATTGTTTAATATGTGTAGTGAGATATCATATCCACACAGTACTATAGATCTGCTAAGACTATCAGAAAATAGATGACTATAAATCAATAGACCACACAGCTATCAACAGAACTCTGTAGTGTTTGTATATGTCGGTAATTAGAGGATTAAATCCATACTGTTGTTTCCTGCAGGCACCCAAGTAGATATTTAAAAGGTACAATTACCAGCATATATAAATATAAAGTGTACACATTCTTCATAAGCACATACTGTACACTTTTGTGATAGAAATCATAAGTATAAATGCTTTGTATGTATGTGTGGGCTTATCTGTATATAATAATAGCAAATATAAATGTTGGTTAGTTGGCCGATCCCTCTAATCAGGTTTTATAACATAGAAGAGAGAGAGAGAGTATAAGAGAGAATGTAAGAGGTTAATCCTTTTGTTATAATTTTGGTGAAATACACTATTTTTAAGATTTATTTTGAAATTAATGAAGTAAAACAATATTTGTCATGATTAAGCTGGAATTTGGAACATAAATTTACATGAAGATTTGAATTCTGATCACTTTATAAAGGAAGTTTGTTATAGGAGCTAGGGGTTAAAGTCAGTATAAGAAAATTGAAATTGATAAGCAGTGGTATAGAGATGGTGAAGCTGATACAAGTTATGTAGTTGATGGATGCCAAATACATGACATATGTATATGTGATTTGTTCATGTTACACACAGAAACAATCACAGTTTTAAGTAGAAGGATAAACTTGACAAGTTGTTGGCATGTAACAGTAAAGAAGCAATAGATTTACATAACCACACACACATCTGAGATGACAAAAGATTGAAATATCTGCCCCCTTGCAGTACTCAAGGAGACTCATTCTCCACAGTAGAAGTGTTAATGCCACTCCCTCTGCTGAAGACAATTGGCCTGCAAGAGCCCTGTGTTAGAGCCATGTATAAAGCACCCAGGAAGGGCATCCAGCCATAGAAACCAAGAGAAATCAGACTGGAACCTGATGCAGCTCTCCTGCTTACCAGCTCTGGTCAAACTGTCCAACCCATGCCAGTATGGAAAATGAACATAAAAAGATAATGATGTATGCATGTTTATACATCACTAATACTAGTGCTTAAATAAATGTTGCTTGACTTGTTAGTTGATTTGTCTAGTCATGCTTTATGTTGTATAGAGAAAAGGGGGGAAAGAGACAGAGTTAATATACAAAGTGCAGGGCAAGTGCACACACTAAGCTTGATGGAAGGCAATGAATAAAGGAATGCCATCTGCACAAAATAGAAGGGAGAGAGAATGCTAGAATAATTGAATGTGAGCTAAAAAAGCCTCTGAAATAGTATTTATTGCAATGAATATTTTCCTTAGATGCTTTTCAAATAAGCTGCTCGTTAGCAGAGGAAGTTTCTTTCACATTAATCACAAGGATATCCACTAAATTAAGAATTTGTAACAAACTGCTTCAAATTAATATATCACTATGACTATTACAATAGTATTATTATTGTTACACTTTTGCTACTATGGGTTATATCAGGAAATATGGTGTACATATAATAATTATAATTCAATTTGCATCAAATTACCCATGGTAGCATGTACGTATAAGCACACACATGATGGACTTCTTCCAATTTCTATCCAATTCACTCACAAGGTTTTATATAAGACACTTATCCAAGGTGCTGTGCAGTGGGACTGAACCTGAAACCACATGGCTAGATAGCATATTTCTAAACACAGTCTTGCTTGCTTCTATGTTTGTATCTGTGTGTGTGTGTGTGTATGTATATATATATATATATATATATATCATAATCGTTTTCATGTCTACTTTTCCATACATGCCAGGAAACTCTGATATCCTTTCATGGTGGACTGCAAGCCAATGACACCAGTTGCAAGCCTTTGTTTGCAAACTAGGAAACATGAGGGATACACAAACATACGCACTTATATATAGATATAGTTTAATATGCAAAGTATATAGTTATGAGCTATGAATAGTTTCATACACTGAAGATCTTATCCAGACAGGTTTTAAAATATGCCTATTGTCTCCAAGTAATCTTCATGCTCTAGGTACATGGAGACACTAGATGTGTTTTAAAACCTGCCTAGATAAGATCTTTGATGTAAGAAACTATTAGTAGCTCATAATATACACCATCATCATCGTTTAATGTCCATTTTCCATGCTGGCATGGGTTGGATGGTTCAACTGGAGTCTAGGAAGCCAGGAGGCTGCACCAGGCCTCAATCTGATCTGGCAGTGTAGTGGGTGCACAGGGACCAGAGGAGCTGGCATTGACCACGATTGGATGGTGCTTTTTACGTGCCACCGGCACGGAAGCCAGTCAAAGCAGCACTGGCATCAGCCACATTCGGATGGTGCTTTTTACATGCTACCGGCATGGGGATCACAACTACAATTTCCATTTGATTTGATTTTGATATTGCTGATGTTGATGTACTTGACTCAATAGGTCTACTCAAGCACGGCATGTCACCCTACGATCCAAGGTACTTTTGAGTGGGCTGGTTATGCGGCACTGATGAAGGTTATAGCTGTGGACTCACTGTATTTGCTGGGTCTTCTCAGTCACAGCATACCTCCAGAGGTCTCGGTCTTTTGTCATTGCCTCTGTGAGGCCCAACATTCAAAGGTCATGCTTCATCACCTCATCCCATGTCTTCCTGGGTCTCCCTCTACACCGGATTCCTTCCACTGTTTGGGAGTGGCACTCCTTGACACAGCTCTTCTTGTCCAACTGCAGTACATGACCATACCAACGCAAACGTCTCTCTTGCACACCACATCTGATGCTTCTTTTGTCCAACATTTCTCTCAGGGCGCTTACACTCCGTCATGTGTGCACACTGACATTACACATCCAGTGGATTATGCTAGTTTCATTTCTTTCGAGCCTACGCATGCCTTCAGCAGTCATGGCCCATGTTTCACTGCCATGAAGCATGGCAGTACGCACACATGCATCATACAATCTACCTTTCACTCTGAGCGAGAGATAGAAGCTTTCTGAACAGTAGGGGTAGAAGCTTTCTGAACTTTGCCCAGGTTATTCTTATTCTAGTGGTAACACTCTCTGAGCATCCACCCCCACTAATATACAATGTATATTGATATTTATCTCTCACCAGATAGAATACTTTTATGTTGATCTTACCTGAATGGGAAAGTAAACTATATATATATATCATCATCATCATCATCATCATCGTTTAACGTCCGCTTTCCATGCTAGCATGGGTTGGACGATTTGACTGAGGACTTGTGAAACCAGATGGCAACACCAGGCTCCAATCTAAATTTGGCAGAGTTTCTACAGCTGGATGCCCTTCCTATATATATATAAGATGTACAAATGGGCTTCTTCAGTTTCCCTCTATCAAATTCACTCAAAAAGTTTTGGTTGATCTGGGGTTGTAGTAGAAGACACTTGCCCAAGGTGCCATGTAATGGGACCAAAGACAGAATCACAAGGTTGGGAAGTAAATTTAGCCTATCCCCAGGCAGGCATAAAAAGAATAAACAGAATGAGCAGAAACAAAAAAAAAAAAAAGACAATGAGAGAAAGATAGGGATTTCATTAAGCATCTAAACATTACTGTCAACCAACAAGAAAATTTACACAACTCTTAATTACGATGCTTCCTTTAGCAATGACCACCACTGAACATTTGACACTGCTGGTCACTGGTGTTATTGATTAGCTCTAAATGAACTATCAACAAAGTATTCCACTCACGATATCCAGTCTTATTTACATGAAGTGTCCTAGAGGGAGTTTGACTGTTTTTTAGGTCAAGCAAACACAGAAAAGTGTTTCCAATGAGGGTGATGCAACAGCCTAGGGTATTATAACAAGGTTTTATAGTTATTTTATTATTCAGTTTTCACGCAATAAGTGTATTGTGTATCTTAAGATTAGAGGAATGAAGTCGCAAAAACAAGAACTCTGATTCATAGAAGCTCCCTCATTAGTTCTATGGGAAAGCGTGACTTGTGTATATCTGAGTTCAAGGGTTCTCTCACTAAGATCTTCTTTGGGCAACAAAAGTTCTTTTTTCAGTGGGTCTAAGTTACAAACAAAGAGTTAAGATAACTTTTATCATTTATTATTCTGAGAGAAAGAGATTCATTATCATGAAGAGATTTCTCATTAGATGGCTGCAAGTCTGATTGAAAACTCAATCACAGTCACTATAATGATGTTGTCATCAACATCATGATCATCAATGTCAGCACCAATATATAGTGACATCATCCTCATTGCATATCTTCACCAACTTCATCTTATAGCATTCCTATCAATATCACAAAACATTAAAGCATGTTGTTCACTACTGGCGACTACCATTGAAATTATCGTCATCACCATTAATTACGACTGTAATCTTTTATCTTTTACTTGTCTCAGTCATTGGAATGCAGCCTATACATGGGCATTGCCTTGAAAGATTTACTCTACCCCAGTACTAATTTTTTAAGTTTGGTACTTATCTATTGGTCCCTTTGCTTAACTGCAAAGTTACATGGATGTAAATAAACCAATACCAGTTGTCAAGTGGTGGTTGTGGAACAAATGCAAAGACACAAACATGTACGATGGGCTTCCACACAGTTTCTGCCAGCCAAATTATTCCACAAAGCATTGGATGGCCTGATGTATAGAAGAAGACTTGCCAAGGTGCTGCACAGTGGGACTGAACCCAAAACCATGTAGTTGTAAAGCTAGCTTCTTCATTACACAATTGATGCCTGTTAGAATAGGTATTTCTTTTAACTGTGTATGAAACTAGGAACTACCCAAGTGTATTACTGATATCTCTATGAGAGAATGTGATAACAAAGTCAATCTTGGAGAGACTTTCCATGGTAAACATCAAACTATAAATCATCATAATCTTCATCATTGTTTAATGTCTGCCTTCCAGGCTGGCAAGGGTTGGACAGTTTTAGAGGAGCCTGCACAAGACTTCTGTGCCTGTTTTTGCAAGGTTTTTACAGCTGGATGCCCTTCCTAACACCAACCTCCCAGCAGAGTGGACGGAGTGCTTTTTATGTGGCACAAGCACAGGTGATTTGGCATGGTTTTTACAGCTGGATGCCCTTCCAAATGCCAACCACTTTACAGTGTGGACTGGGTGCTTATTACGTGGCATCAGCACTCTTAAATATTAATTTCTTTACTATTTGTGTCAAACCAGGGTTTGGTGGGAGAGCTTATTGGTTAGGGAGTTAGACTCATAAGTTTATGAGTTCTATCCCCTGGCCAGTCTGCAAGTTGGTTCTTTGAGCAAGGTGCTTCATTTCATGTTGCGCCAGTCTATTCAGCTGGGAGCTGGTGCAGCCCCTTCTCCTGCCAGTTATCACATCCTTACTGTTCTACTTGGTCAAAAGGGTATCTATGCCTACTCACAACTGCTTCTAAAACAAGTAGCAAAAGCATAGCACATGCTACCAGAGTATACAAGCTTGCAAGTGACAACTATAGTATTTTTGTTTTTGTTTCTTTAAATAAAAGCATAGAACATGAATCATAGTTCATGTCTGCCGTTTCATTTTATTTCAAGAGGAATGAAAGGTAAAAACTAACCTTAGTAGGATTTGAACATAGAAGGTAAAAAGCCAGAAGAAATATCTTAAGATTCTGCCAAACCAACACCCTAGTGTTAACAATAGTTTCTAACAAAGACACAAAGTTACAAATTTTTGGAGGAATATGATGTTAGTCGATTAGAATCAACCCCAGTCCTCAAATGATACCATATTTCATAGTCAGGAAGGATGAAAAGCAAAGTCAACCTTGATGGGATCTGAACTTAGAATGCAAAGAACTGTAACTAAATACCACAAGATATTTTGTCCCATGTTCTAATGATTCTATAAGTCCACCATTATAATAATGCTTTCTACTATAAAAACAAGGCCTGAAATTTTAGTGGAGAGAGCTAGTCAATTACATCGACCCCAAAAGGATGAAAGGTAAAGTCAACCTCAGCAGGTTTTGAACTGAGAAAGTGAAGCTGCAAGAAATACCACTAAGCATTTTGTTCAGTATGCTAGTGGTTCTGCCAGCCTGCCATCTTAATCCATCATTATAATAACAGCAAAACTAAGAATCTATTGTTGACATGTTTATTCATAAGCTTCAGATAAAATTTGACATCATGGAGTAACTAAGCAATTAGTTTAAGTACATTGATGAGTCAGCTTAACTCAGTGCACACACACACACACAATCACACAGAAATAGAATTACACACACCAATAAAGATACCATTATTATCTTCTTCATTATTTTGTCTGTTCTTTCATGCTTGCATGAATTGGAAGGGTCTTCTGCAGGACATTACTTTGTCACTGTTGGTTCTAAGTAAGGTTCACCCTCTTCCTGAGACTGCGTGTTTGCCTACCAAACATACAAGTGAGGTTAAGGAGCTTGTTTTGCAATCATGTGGTTCTTTTTTTCACAGGATTGGGTGGCACTTTGGGCAAATAACTTCTACCATAACCTTGTGTCAACTCAAACACACTACAATTAGGTACATGGAATATAGCTCCAGGCATGGCTGTGTGTTAAGAAGTGTGCTTCCAAACTATATAGTTCCAGTTTCAGTCTAAGAGTGGCACCTTAGGCGCCTGTCTTCTACCCTATAGGTATGGGCCAAATAAAGCCTCATGAGTGGATTTTTGACCCTAGTATTTTTTTTTCTTAAAGTCTGGTACTTATCCTATTAGTCTCTTTTGGTGAACAGCTAAGCTGCAGGAAAGTAAACACACCAACACTGGTTGTCAAGTGGTGGGGGACACACAGACACATAGGGACAGACTTCTTTCAGTTTCTGTATCAAATCCACTCACAAGGCCTTGGTTGGCCTAAAGCCATAATAGAAGAAACTGGAGCAAGATGCCACACAATGGGGCTAACCCTAAAGCCATATGGTTGAGAAGCAAGCTTCTTACCATACAGCCATGCCTGTGCATATATATTACACACACACACACACAGCACATCATTATTTCTATGCTTGCATAGTACAACTGAAAGTTTACTGGAGCAGAATTTTTCTCTGGCCAGATGCCCTTCTTGAGGCTAACCCTCACCTGTTTCCAGGCAAGGTAATAATCCCCTCCAGTCAATCAAACAACAAACAACCTGGTCATGCTTTGCCTGAATGGTGAGGCTTTTGTTTGCAATCAGAACAAGAGGAAGAACACATTCAATTACACACAAGGCAAACTTCTTCCAGTTTCCACCTACCATTTTCATTCACAAGGGGTTGATCTCCCACAGTTATAGTTTGGTCCCTAACAAAGGGGTTTCAAAGTGAACTCCTGAACCACATAGCCATATGTATGCCTACACATCCATGTATGATATTTAATTCCAGGTAAAAACAATGACACAATCTAAGCTGTAGTGATGTGGCTACACACACACACATATATATATATATATGTGCATATATATATTATCTGAGTGAATACCATTTTAGCTATCAGTTAAGTTCGAGTTAACAGCTAACCACTTCAATCAGTATTTAACGTCTGTGACTACAACTTGTTGCAAGTCACTCAGTGAACTCTTCCAATAGGTAATTCTCTGTGTGCTTCACTGGATGGTGAAAATTGTTTGGAGTATATATTATTATCATTATTATCAATAATAAAGAGTATGGAGACTTAGTAGTCACTGCAACAGAAACACGTATAGGTCGTTACAAGATACTGTATAAGATTATAAAATATATTTTGTGGATGTACAAGTCTCCATACTCTTTATCAGTAACAATAATTATATATATCATAGATACTTGTGTATCGCAAATCCATGTAGCCAAGGAAGATTTTGTCTCAACCAAGACTATATAAAGCCAAGATTAACTTCAATGCATTGCAGTTTGATGACAGCTTAAATGGCTGAAACTTTGAAGTCACTGTCAATAATATTCTTGCTTAAGAATAATAAATTTGTACTCCATAGCAGTATAGATTAACGTAAAATTGTTTTTATTATAATTGAACATAAAAAAATAAACATTAACATACATATAGAGACACACACGTACAATACATAATATATAAACGCAATATATAAGACATTCACACAATATGTAATATTTACACACATATAAATCCAACCCATGCAAGCATGGAAAAATGGATATTAAATGATGATGGTGATGATACACATGCAAATACACACACATAATGCATAATATACAAACACCCACACATGCAATATATACAAGCCAATACATAATATAGAGATATATGTAGACACAGTTGAGAGATAGAAAGCAGTAGACAGAAATGCTTGGACAAAAAAGTAATCAAAGATAGATTGGCTCATTGGATGTCTTTGTGCTCAAATGTCCAATGAGGATATTGTTCCAAATGATGTAATAAAAAGAAACAGATTGATGAGAAAAATAGACATGAATAGAGAAAGTGATAAAAGAACACAATATGACAAAGAGCAAGAGATAAAGATAGATATGTGCAGATTGATAAATAAGATGAACAAAGAGATATCAGGGAAATATAGACAGACACTGATAAGCATATATATATTCTTTTACTCATTTACTTGTTTCAGTCATTTGACTGCGGCCATGCTGGAGCACCACCTTTAATCGAGCAAATCGACCCCGGGACTTATTCTTTGTAAGCCTAGTACTTATTCTATCAGTCTCTTTTGCTGAACCGCTAAATGACGGGGACATAAACACACCAGCATCGGTTGTCAAGCAATGCTAGGGGGACAAACACACACACACATATATATATATATATACATATATACGATGGGCTTATATATATATATATATAATAGCAAAGAATAGTGATGACTAAGGTACCATGGCGAGGGAATATAGTTGATTAACTTGATTTCAAAATATTGTTACCTATTTAATCAATTTTACAGTGGTGGGAGAAAAGTTAACTTGTTAACCCACACTATTTGGTTGAAGCCAGCTCTTCCACACAAACTGTTATAGCAGAAGTCCCTATAACAATTAAGTGTGAGAGAAAATAAAATAGCATAAGTGTGATTGTATCATCAGAAATATTTTAGCCTCTCAACAACTGGTATAAAACCACCCTCACTTCTTCCTTTTTCTCTCTCTTTCAAATTAGTTGGTAATCGCACTTGTGCCACTGTCACAAAAAAAAAAGAAAGAAAAAAAAGCCCAGTACATACAGTAAAGCGGTTGGTGTTAGGAAGGGCATCCAATCATCGAAACCATGCCAAAACTGATATTGATGCTTGTTGGATGTCAAACCATCCAACTCATGCTAGCATGGAAAAATGGGTGTTAAATGACTGAAAAATGATCAGCTTTCAATAAGTTCAAGTACAGGAGTTAAATGAACGTAGATCCCAGATTTGCTTCACTAGCAACTCGTGAAATATGTTACAGCACTTGTTTTATACACAATATGAAATTTTTTTAAAAGCAAGTGAGATTCTTTATCACAACGGTTTGAGCCCCCCCGCCATGAAAACCTAATCAGAAAATAAGAAATTCTGCTGAAATTTTGAATAACATTTATGCAAAGCCCTGTCATAACTAGAACACTATATCTAATTCTAGAAATTAATTCCAAAATGGTTATGGATGAAAGCCCATCTTGGCAAGAAAAAAAAAAAAAAGAAAAATATATTCATAGCTAGCCTTTGAGATATATGAAAACAAGAAATATATGATGGGAGTGGTTGGCATTAGGAAGGGCATCCAGCTGTAGAAACTCTGCCAAATTAGATTGGAGCCTGGTGTTGCCATCCGGTTTCACCAGTCCTCAGTCAAATCGTCCAACCCATGCTAGCATGGAAAGCGGACGTTAAACGATGATGATGATGATGAAGACTAGCTAAGATTGAAAGATACATGGGCAAAATAATTAAATTAAAGAAAGCAATTTGGGAAGATTGTGAGCTTTGTGATTATGACACTATAAAGAGAAAGGTATTGGCTAGAATTGTCAAAACAAACTGACTTCCCTGTGTCAAGTAGAAATGCAAACTCCTAGTATCAAAGTATTTTCTGGTTCATTTGCATACAACTACTACCAATAATAATGATGAAGATGATTTCTTAGCTTGTCACACAAGCCACAAATTTGTAAGAGAAGAGCATATCTTATGAATCTCAGTGGATTAAAAGTTAGTCAACATAAGCGAGCTTTGATTTCACAATGTTAAGTAATGATTCTATATACTTCAAGGAATTTAAGCTTGGCATTCAATCCTTTCCATCATTCACCTCCCTTTTATATTGGTTTCAAATTTTGGGACAAGGCCAACAATTTAGTGGAAAGAGGTAAGTTGATTACAACAACCCCCAGTGATCAGCTGATACTTCTTACATCTCTTTTATATTAATATCGCCAAGAGCATTATAAAATATTGTTATTACACACAACAGTTCTGACCAACTGGGTTGAAAATTTTATTGAAAGAATAATCAGCAAATTTATTACATTTTTAGACAGAAGAGAGTGTATGCATGACTGTTATTTAGGAAGGGGCAGGAAAATACACGCCCACTACTACCACAAAAAAAAAAACCCCTCTTTAGTGCAAATGTTTATTTTCATAACCCTTTCAAATATCACAGAAAAGCCCAAATAAAATTTAAAAAAATATATATCCCCCAACAATAATTTCTAACATAAAAAAATGGTCAGAAATAGCAAGAAAGGGAACAGTCAATTGCATGTCAACCCCAGTATATGACTGGTACTTTATTGATCCTGGAAGGATGAAAGGCAAAGAAGTTAATTTTGGTAGGATTTGGAATCAGAGCATATTGAGTTGTAAATACCACAGCGTATTTTGTCCAACACTCTTAACGATTTTTGCCCCAAACTACCAAACCCCTATCTTAACTCTAGTAATAAAACATAAAATCAATAAATTAAAACTTGAAATATATATCAACCAAACATTTATTTTACTTTTTATTTCCAAACAGATCAATTTGACAAATGCATCTGAACCAGTTCTACTTTAGAATTAGCACCCCTATCCATTCCTCCAGCTTCTCATTAAACACCCGTTTGTTTATCATTAATTTTGTTCTTTACAGTTATTTAGTTTTATTGTGTTTGTGTTTGTGTTTGTGGTGTTTGTGTGTGTTATTTCTCCTCTCCTTATGCTGCCTGCTTTCTTTCTGTTCTGCTGTGCATTTTTTTCTCCTTTTTTTCTTTTTAGCTGATTCCAATGGTGACGATGAGGATGAAGATGACAAAGTCGACGATGAAGACACCTTACGTTTTAACCTGCTCAATACCAGTTTGTAATTCTCATAAAGCATCTGGAACTGTATGTCTAAGTGCAAATATCTCCTCTCCAGCACCGATTGTAGTTTTTTAGGGTTGAGCATCAAACAGAGCTTCGGCAAGCTTTTACCTGACCTCTGAAAATGAATAATAAATGTTGTGAGTAATCTAATGTTTAGCTAGTTTTTTTGTTAGAGAGAGAGAGAGAGAGATATGCAGAGATAAAGAAGGAGTGAAGAAAAACAGAGAAAGATATAAAACGAAAGTGAAGAAGCAAAAAGCAGCAAGAAGATTTAACTGCCTATAGAGCTCTATTAACTGCTTCATGTGCAGCGAGAGAGAGAGAGAGAGAGAAAGAGAGAGAGAGAGAGAAAGAGAGAGAGAGAAAGAGAGAGCAA
>NC_068983.1:85861754-85865024 GCF_001194135.2 Octopus bimaculoides
CCTATTAGAATACCCCAAAAAAAAAAAAAAAAATAACAAGAATAAACTGTACTTCAAAACAATGCTTTCACAAATGGAGTGCATAAATGTAGGGATAAGACAATATTGCAGTTGTTGAAAGGTGGAACATACGGTACAGAAGATTGAAAGAGGACTTCTAAAATTAGAGGTTTCTTGGTTTTCTCTACTTCTGCACTTGTCTTGCCCACTAAATTAACCCATTTAGTTCGTTAAGGGCATCACTACCCAACAACTACCTGTCATCTAGAATTTAGTTGGGAGATCACCTTTTTCCAAGTTACTGTAATTTCCGACATAAAAGTTCAATTTTTCAGACTAAAATTTATAGTCCCCCAAAAAGGTAGGTAGACTTAATACATCAAAAAAACATTCCACGAAAACTGCAACAAGATTTGGTAAAATAGTGATGATGTTTGAATGTTTATGCTATATACTAGGTCAAATTGTATGCTGGAAAATATGGTACATACAGAATGGTAAGATTGGATATGATAAAACAGTCACCAATTTCAAAGAAATCAATCACTTATATTCAGTGTGAGAAGCATCATTGCATCATACAATGTCAGATGGTCCTGAGCTAGGTGGTGGCATGCCTAATCCCAGCCCAATCAGGGTTGATCTAGGGCCTTACTTAACAATAGCCTTTTAAGTATGAACAAATGAGGATGCTGTTATGCAGTCATTCAACCAACTGGAAACAGTAACCAAACCTATCTAAAATCAGTTTTTACTTAGTCTTACAGAAGGAAGGATACATTAGATAATTCCCAGATACATTGTGTAAAAAAAAAAAAAGAAGCCCATTGGCTATATATATATATCTGCCTGGGGTTCAACAGCTACCAGCAGAAAAGAAGCTCAGGCTGGCTCTGTGGTTCAATACTGTAATGACTTGTGTAAGCACAACAACGTCTAAGGAAATTGTTTAGAAGGCTTGATTCAAATGATACACAGAGTAGGTCAAGTAGCTATGATGAAGTAGTAGTAGTGGTGGTGGCAGCAGCAGTTGCTTCATGCTTATAAATTCAAACTGAGTATGGCTAGACACAAAAAGTACATGAAATGAAAGTCAATTGAAAGTGGCTATTGAACTCCTATCTCTTAGCTGAAAAGAATGGAGATGAGATAAATATAGGGGACAATTAACGCTTAACTCCTTTGCGAACATATTCCTTATAGGTATGTATTGCTTTTGTTTGAAGTAACTTTCAAAGTGTTAAAGAAACGAGGAGTTTAATTAAATCAGTGGTTTTATTTCACACAATTAGTGGCCTCAGAAAGTTAGAACTGAAATGGTTTAAGTGAAGTGAAAAACTGTGGAGAGTACTGTGTAACAAATTCTATTAATACATTTCCATCAGGTCATCTAAGCTCTATGGCAACCCTACAGTTTGCTTTCCTCCCTTTACATTCTGAACGAAATATCACTAGAATAAACTTTGGCTGTTGTTCATCCTTGGCAAGCTTGACTAAGTCTTTTATCCTCCAGGCTGACAAAAACAAATACCAGTAAATAACCACCTGTCTCCCTAGGAAGAATTTAGCCTTGTGTCTAGTCAAATGTAAGCAAGAATTTAAGTCTGATGATTTGTCATTTCTGTCTTTGACTTACATTTCTAACACTACTGACTGTGAAAGAGGAATAGTGTGTATGCGTGTGTGTTTCAAAATACATGCAAGCGACATCAATTTCATCACTAGAGAAGGGCAACTGATGACTCAGTAGTAACGAGCTGATTTAGATTGTAATTATCCATGAATTAAGTTCTTAACTTTCATGGGCTTGTTTCTATAACATTTCATCTCTCCCAAATCAATAGGCTGTCTGAAGAGCTTGACAAAAGCTGACCTATAGAGGATGTACAGATGACACCAATGTATTTAAATAGTGTTTTTCAGACGTGTTTGTATCAAGTATGGTTATTTTAATAACAGTTAAGCTCAGTTTAACATCTGTTCAACAAGCTAAATATAGTGATATGCAACTATTTTTCTGAGCAGTTAAGGACTCATAATGACAGATGCTTGGCTATGCTGTTAAGTAGATTAGATTCCAACCTATTTCAAATAACATTTTCAAATGTCCCAGTATCAATTCTTGAAAGCAAGAACTGTAAAAGCCAATGAAACATACAGATTTAAGTGTCCAGTTCAGATAATGGAATTGAACCAAAGCCCTAAGAAATCTAATTCCAAAATCCTTATCAACATAGTTTAGTAGATTATATATTCCTCCTCCTTCACATGTTCACACTATTTTATATATAGCATAAATATAACCACCATTCATTGTATACAATTACATTACATCCACTGGTCCTGTCTGTCTTTATCCTTTTATATTCTATCAAAACTAAGAGGTAAAGAGAGAGCTGTAGATTTGATAGTGTGTGAGATAAAAAATGCTTTGTGGTATTTTGTCATGTCTTTTGGAGTTCAAATCCCACTGAAGCTGACTCTATCATCCAATCTTTGGAGATTCTAACAAAAAGTATCAGTCAAGTTGGTCTCATTAAGTGAGAAATCATTGCTATAAAGAGATAAGATGACAGCAGTAGAACACCAAATATAGTGTTTTGTAGTATTTAGTTACATCCCCAAAATATGATTTATCAGATATAACTAATACAAAATTGGTTCTGTTCTTGATAAAAAGAAACAATAATAATAATAATAAGGCCTGAAATTTGAGGGGAGAGGACTAGTCACTTATATTGACCCCAGTATTTCACTGGTAGTTAATTTATTGACCCTGAAAGGATGAAAAGCAAAGTTGACCACGGTGGAATTTGAACTCAGAACATAGCGATAGACAAAATATCGCTAAGCATTTCGTCCAGCATGTTAATAATTCTGTCAGCTTATGGCCTTAAATAATAATAATAATAAATTCGTTTTATTGGCCACAAGGGCTTAATATCAATTAAAAACATTTAAGGACAAAGACAGGACGAAGGTTTTGTCCAAAAAGGTAGGAAAGTTCGTCTAAACAGAGGAAGAAAACGGAGAAAGAAATAAATAAATAAATAGAACTCCCAAAGGAGGAGGCGCTTCAAAAAAGGAAAGGTTACACGTGGAAAAACCCATAAAACCACGGGAGCCTGGTCAGAAAAAATAAGAAAGGGGTATAGAGCCCTTTCTCCTTTTACATTACCTTTTTTTTTTTTCTACAGGTGTATTCTCAGAATTGGTCCGTTTATACTGGCCATTCTTCCAACAGTCACCCATCTTTCAACGAATTTGCTG
>NC_068983.1:85865034-85867720 GCF_001194135.2 Octopus bimaculoides
ATATCACCTCTTTCGCTACAGCCACTAGGCATAGGAAAATTGCCTTGCCCTCCCGGTTAAAGGAGGTTGGCGGGTCAATCCTCACGATGGATTCAGCTGATAGCCGGATCCATCCTACACGTGACAGTAGCTGTTCGATATAAACCCACAGGTCAGCAATGCTCAGGCACTGGACGAGTGCGTGCAGAACGGTTTCGTCGTCCTGAGTGCACCTCGGGCAGGCTCGGTTGACGGCACTTCCATGTTGGTAGAGTTTATCTTGAACAGGTAGTGCATCTCGGTAGCACTGCCAGGCGAGGGACCTTTGGAAATTATCCATGGGCCCCGGCCCGAAAGTTCTCCTGAACAGACTGTTTAGCTGATTATCCTCGACGCCTAGAGTTTCCCCGAGAACGTCGTCGCACTTTTCCTCCACTAACCCTCTATAGAACGCTAGAGTGGAGCTACTACCGATCGCACTGCCCGCCCTAATAATAATAATAATAATAATAATAATAATAATAATAATAATTAATGAATTTGAAGAAGTTAAGTTCTTAGTGAGTGATCCTGATTTTCAGATAGATGCCAAAAGAAAAGTATGAATGTCTCTTTCACTTAATATAAATAGATATAAACAAATTCAGTCAAGCATTAAAGTTATTATTCAAGTGGAGTATCAGAACAGGACAGTTCCTCGAAGTTTTACATATCTTTACATTTTGAATTTAAATCCATTCTAAGTTAATAAAATATGTAAAGTCAAGTACTGAGATGGATTAAATTGACAACTCCAGTATTAAAAAAAGAAAAAAAAAAATAGTTAGAAAGCATTATTATAAGAAGCGAAATGGTTATGAAGCTAAAAGACTGGACTATTGACCAAACCTCACTACTAGAAAACCTATTGTGTTGTATATCTGAGCAGTGAGGCACCTAACGCTGTTTATTTCAATGTGATTGAGGAGGAAACAATATGTGAGACACTAGAACATCTACTTACCTCAGTTTGCCTAACTGACAAACAAGTCCCACACCTACTCTACAACTGAGTGGCTGGTTTAATGGGGGAAAGAGCAACAGCTGCAAAATAGAAGTCATTTGAACTAAAATGCCTATCCTGCTTACACTATCAAACAAAGTTATGGAGTGTAAAATAGTGATGAAAAAAAAATGAATACATTTTCAGATGGTAGTGCCCTAGAATAGTTAAAGTGGTTAGAACCATTAAACCATGTGGTTTAGTAGCTGTTGAAGCCAAACTTAACTGCAACAATGGTATTGTGGCCTAAGGCATGGTACATTATTCAAGCTTATTTCAATCTGTTCAGTTTATTCTTTTATTTGTTTCAGTCATTTGAAACAAGAAACAAGAAGAAAAAGAGAAAAAAAAAAAATCAGCTTAGGATTTGTGCCATGTTCTTAAAATTCAGCAATATGGAGATTTGGTTTGGTGGTTAGTTAGGGATGTGTATCTCCTTGTTGTTGGTCTTCTGTAATAAGTGTCAGTGCTGCTCACTTTGGCATGAAGATGATGCTGACGAAGCTCACAAAGATCAGACTAGGGAAGAAGGGTTATGTGGCCAAGGATAAAAAGGCAAAGAACTCTCTCACAACTTCCTAGATGAAGTTGAGAAGAGACAGCACTGTGGCCTGTGAATATCTGTTCCAATATAATTGAAGTCCAATTTAAAAAAAAAAATAAGACAGTGCTAATGCCCACTGGCTAAAACCAGCAACAGGAGGTAAAACAGATTTGTAGGCCAAATAGGGCGAGGTTTTCACCAGTAGAAAGGCCATTCAACAATAAAACCATCTGCTCACAACACATCACAGAATAAATATATCAGCAATATGCCATTATTGTTCCATTTTTTGACACATTCCTCTTTGGTGTAAACTTGAAAGATTTCATTAAGCAAAACCGTGACAAATCCTGGATGTCAAATGGGATGACCAAGCAATGGCAAGAACAAAATCCACAAAAATCCCAAACCATGAATGCCAATAGCTAGACGCAACAATACTAATGCCCACCAAATTCTGTAGTCCAAACTCAAAGAAGATAATTGACCGAGGGGTACACCAAAGAAACACTTTTGTGACATCACCAAGGAGGTTATGCATTTTCTTATTTAGCATCCAACTTAACAACTGTGAAAAGTTAGCTGAAGATCCATAAGAACAGGAGGCAAGTATGCATAGAAGGAAGAAGCTGTTGTGATGAATCAGATTTGATATAAGGTGAGGTATAAAAAGGAGAGATAGAGAGAGATATGAGAGAGAACAGTCAGTATTTCTTTACTGCCCACAGGGACTAGACATAGAGGAGACAAACAAGGACAGGCAAAGGGATTAAGTCGATTATATTGATCCCAGTGTGTAATTGGTACTTATTTGGCACCGAAAGGATGAAAGGCAAAGTTGACCTTGGTGGAATATGAATTCCGAATGTAACAGCAGACGAAATACTGCTAAGCATTTCGCCCAGCGTGCTAACGATTCTGCCAGCCCACTGCCCTGAGAGAAGAGATCAATAATGACTTATGGGACAAGGGCCATCTCTGTAGCTGATTTTGTGGCTAAGGCTGCACCTCAAACCTTGGTGAACTCAGTCGAGAAAACTGGGAGCATCAATGGCAAAGAAGAAACCTTGAAAACATCTACAGAGAGAGAGAGAGAGAGAGAGAGAGAGGGAGAGAGAGAG
>NC_068983.1:85867749-85869451 GCF_001194135.2 Octopus bimaculoides
GAGGGAGGGAGAGAGAGAGAGAGAGAGAGAGAGAGAGAGAGAGATATGCCAAAATGCTGACAGAAAAGAAAAAAGAAAAAAGAAAAAGATGCAATGCAGTCATTTGAAAGACATTGGATATATTCCTCTATGTGTTATTGTATAATTGTTACAAACACTAGTAGACTGTTTAACATTTACAAGTTGAAAAACCAGTCTAAGCTTTTAGAAAAGTCGACTACTCAAATAAGTAAAAGAAAGAAAGAAACAAACAAATAACTAGCACACACGCTCAGCACTCCTTGCTCAATTCTTTTTTTAATTTTCCGCAATTACAGACAGGCTGCTGGAGGGAAGATGGAGGAGTTTCTGAATCCATGACGAAATGAGTGAAACTTGAGGAAGAGGAGAGAGGGAGAGAGAGAAAGAGAGAAGGAAAGAGAGTGATGAACAAACTGTAAATCCAACCAGTTCCATTAGTATACCACTAAGGAAGATTAAAGTTTGGGTGAACTAACTACTTTACACACTACTGCAGAAATTATGCAATTTTTATTTTCTTCATTTTAATCATCCGCCTTGTTGTTCCTCATGGCCTTTCAATATAGCATGCAATACAAACCACACTGACACATTGCTGCTGAGATATCACATGTATGCACGTAAACACACTGCCAAACATACCATCAACTCTGCACCACTTACACCCAAACTCAATTACATGCTCTTGCACCTTCTTCAGTTAACACACCCACCACAGCGTGGGTCTTTGATTAAGTAACAAAAACACTTTGTCCAATACATGTACCTGATGGAAATCTTCATGTAGTTGCCAGACAGTAAAAAAAATATAACAAACAAGTCTTTTGAATCACCCTCCAGTCTTAAAATGGGGATAAACTTTTTTGTTTCGAAAACCAATTTTGACAAAAAAAATCCTTCACTTTTCCCATTTGTATTTTGAAAATAGATGAGACGTTCATGGATAGAATGTCTTTGATCATAGACCTACTTGATCAGGACCAACCTGGGGCTCAACAAGAACAACATGTGGTCTAACTGCATTCTCAGACTGCCTTTCTGCATTTAATTATGAATCTTTTCAATGTAGGAGGTACTGACAAAACCAAGTGGTGGTGTTGTTCCTCATATTTCTTAGATTAGTGAATATAGTCCTACCCCTTTCACAGGAATAACGACAACAACAACAATAATAAATGCCCTGATGCACTACCGGCTTTCATGGCTCCTCATCTTAACTGATTGGAAGTGTTATCATGTACATTGTTTTGTCTTGGTATAAAAGATGGGCTACAGCAAATATTCTACTCAATACCACAGATTTGCTTGTCAGTTGTTTGACTGTAACCAGTTGAGCATGTCCCTTGGTGGCTGATGATATGTGCAGCTCTGATCATGAGCAGAAGTAGTGGGGGTGCATCATAGCTATGTGCTGAGTGGAATTCTTTGGAGTTTGGATAATTCACCTCTGGAGACATGGGTATTTCGTTCAATGTCTTTTCACAACCCTTATTCAGGGACCTTTTGAGCGGAATGGGCTATTCGACCTGAAGAAAATTCTAATTGGGTCCCACCTCCAAGGTCATGTGTTGTTAATCTTGATATGAGATCACCATGTCGCGTACATATGGTTGTGATGCATGTGCCTGATGTACCCTTATCAGAAGGGTAGTCATGATGGGTATACTGGGCTTTGTATATT
>NC_068983.1:85869461-85873390 GCF_001194135.2 Octopus bimaculoides
TGATGCATGTGCCTGATGTACCCTTATCAGAAGGGTAGTCATGATGGGTATACTGGGCTTTGTATATTTTACCCCAGTGTCACTTTGATGGCATGCACTGCTCTCACACTCAACAACAACAACAACAACAATAATGGTTTCAAATTTCACCACAAGGGAAGCAGTTTTGGGGGAGGGGATGAGTCAGTTACATCGCACCCTAGTGTTCAATGGATACTTATTTTATCAACCCCGAAAGGAATTTGAACTCAGAATGTAGCGATGGGTGAAATACCACTAAGCATTTCATCCAGCGTGCTAACGATTCTACCAGCTCATCACCTTAATAATAATCCTTTCTACTAAAGGTACAAGACCTGAAATTTGTTCATGTTAAAGTAAAATTTTGGTGAGAGTGGATGAAAGAATATTTAGTAATATTTAGGTGTTCCCCAGAAAGAAAGAAGAAAAAAATGCAAGCCATATATTCTATCTTGGAAGTGGAAGATCAGGTGATATTTTAGCAATAGCAATTAACTTTCTTGCATTGTAAAACAAACAAGTGCAGAAGTAGCTTCATTATGTATCTTTCTTTTTTTCTTTGGTAATATCAAATTCTTGGGTGCTCCTTTTACTGACACCTGTAGCCTGATGGTTATTAGTGAAAACTTATGTCATAGTCTCATATTTCTCTTCTTATCTCTATAGCTGATTATAAACGGCAGAATAATATAATTACGACAATAACTAGCTTAAAATATTAGGAGAACTTTGAAAAATTCTCCATTTCAACATTTTTTTTTAATATTATCCTAGCCATCCTCCACATATGTATGCTCAAAATATGAGCAGGGCAACAATAAGTGGCCTGCATACTTCCATCTGTGATTTGAATGTTTCACAAATACCATTGCGCATATACTGGATGTATTGTAATTGAGTATTTGACTGATCCTCCTTTGTTCTCACAATGGGCTTAGTCAAGTAATCTTGCATAAAGAGCAAATGAAAATGAGAAATGTTTTCTCCTGTAATTAAATGATTAAAAAATCCAAAGCAACAACCCTCCTCCCCTCACTTCATACATATTTTATTATCATTATCTGCAGACTATCTATTTCAGGATGAAGTACTTCAACAGCACATGAAGTTGTTCAAGAAGAATCTCCTTATATTTTATTGCATAAGTTATATTTTATCAAATACAATAGCAATGAGTTTTGAAAATAAATATTGAATTTTTGATTTTCGAAAGAATTGTTCAGAGAGTCAAATTTACTGAAACACTAATAAAAGGAATAATTACCTCAACATATACAGATAACAGAGACAGATTTAATGATGCAGGCAATTAGTCCAGGTTATCTGTCCAACCCCTTGTCAAACAATGAAGATTAATTCCTTTATAGAAGTGTGCTGTAACATACATCAACAATGGTTTTGGTTTTATAGCACTCATACTTACAGAGATGAATCTAACATGTGATGTTCATGCCTTTGTTAAGGTAATTAGTAAAATAAATATAGTAAACTTGGTTTCAACTGAATTAAAACCCGATCCCTAGATTAAAATAGCAGAAGACTAGCCACTCGTTTCCCTCCCTCTCTCTATTTATATATATGATGGCTGTCCACTCGTGACCGAGGAAGACCATTGCTGACCTTCAGGAACATTGTGCGCTCTAGGACTAACTTCTGCACTTGCGGCTCCACAGGTGGCTAATGAGTCATGCTCTTGACAAGCATACATGACTGCAAACGTTGCAAACTAAGCTTTCCTCATTCCCTACACCAGCAGTGCGCGTTCAAGCAAAATATGTGCTCTTTCAAAAGTGTCGACCCCCCACCTCCTTAACCTGCTTTCTCCATGTGTGGCAATGACAGGCATTGCTCTCCCAGTCAGTCTCCAGCATATTTAAGGACTTGATACAGTCCTTAAATTGAAGCCTTGGTTTCTGCCGGGGTCTCTTTCCATTCCTAAGTTCCCCATATAGCATCTGCTTAGGGATCCTGTTTTTCTTCATTCTAATAAGGTGTCCAGTCCAACGTAACCAGTACTTGTGCACCATCACCTCAATACTCAAGATATCAGTTGTCCTCAGGACTTGTGTACCTGGAGTTTTTAAGGTCCAGCCAACATTCAGAATGTGTCTGATATATATATATATATACAAAATATATAGTTTTAGGGAAAATAACCAAGTTTCAAGAACTCATCGATGAAAATCCATTATCACATATAGAAAAATTAACAATTAAAAGCACAATAAATGAGTATAATATAAAACAAAGTAAATATCATAAGATAAAGCTCAATTTAATTTTGATTTTTTATAAATTGATTTTAATTGAGTTTTTACCTGTAATTTTGGATTTTGTCCCTAATATTATATATATATATATATATATATATATATATATATATATATATATATATATATATATATATACACCAACAACAATTTCTTTTGATTAAATGTCTGAAATAAGATTAAAATCATAATTTGATGAACTAGTAACTTTCTCATTAGAGTGCTTATTTAAAATTTTTACAACTATGCTAGATTTCAAGCTCCATCACATGTCTTATTCCTAGACATGTAAACTTAAGATACCAGACTGGATTTGAACTAGAAACTTTTATTTATAAACTAAAGCTAGCAATGTCCTTATCCACTAAGTCACCGGTGCATATGTACATCCATGCACAGAAATGAATCCCCTTGATTTTAAGTCAATCTGGGATCATACACATACCACAGAATATGATACCAGATAATAGAGAGCAAAGTGGTTGAAACTTAGCAATAAGTACTGAGGTCAATAGCCTAGAGGACTGTAACCTTAATTTGCAATGACCTGGTTAAAGTTTTACAGGAGAGAGAGAGAGAGAACATAGTTGATTACACTGACCTGGTATGTTATAGGTGCTAGTTTTATTAACAAAACTGCATTTTCTGACAACACTGTGCTTGTTGGATGACAGTGCTGAGTTCAATTTCTTCTATGAGTAGAGTTGAGCTGAACAGCAGAATTCAATGTTAAGTATAGTTTAAACCATGAAAACAAACAAGCATCACAATAAATAATGGCTAAAGAAGTTGTGCTTGGCTCAAGACAGATTTAGTAGATGGATAAAAGATGTTGATAAATGCAAACATTAGCTTTGCCCATCTATTTGTTCATCTTTAGGCATGTTTCTCCATGTTAGTATAGATTAGATGAATATATTATTAAGCCATATGTCTTACAGTCTGATGCCTTTTGTGTTACTGTTACTTGCTTTTGAAGTAAGGGGTCTCTTAATTCACATGTCTTCAGAAGCACAGAACCAACAAACAATTTGTTGACAAAGTAAATGATAACTTCACTGTTTGTAGGTCAGTGGTTTTCATGTGAAATGCAAAGAATATAAACATTCACAGGTACACCACAAGTTTTATATAGTCTCTATCTAGCAAATTCACTGAAGGTTCTGTGCAGTGAGTCCGAATGTGAAACTATGCAGTTGGGAAGTGAACTTCTTCAACATTTCATCATTCCTGCACCTTTTCCCTTCAACATTATTTGTACATTTGTTAGCATTCTATGTTCCATTGAGAAATATGAACTAAAAACTACAATTAAAAAGGAAAGAAAGCAATTAAAGATTACAATGTGTTGATGGAGGTCCTAATATCAATCATTTCAACCATGGCAACAACTTTGCTACAGAGCAGCAAGATTAGGAACTTGTAAAAAGAGAGGTAAAGCTAGGAAATACAAGTCTCAGTTTATGACTGGTGCTTACTATATGAACCTTTCTTTGTGGGCCGAAAGGAGAGAGAGAGAGAGAGAGAGGGGGAGAGGGAGAGAGAGAGATAGAGAGAGAGAGAGAGAGAGCACGCACATACAAGTGTTAGTGAATAAGTAATCTGTTCTGTTTTTTCTACCTTGCATTATCTGTTCAA
>NC_068983.1:85873400-85882899 GCF_001194135.2 Octopus bimaculoides
AGAGAGAGAGAGGGGAGAGGGAGAGAGAGAGATAGAGAGAGAGAGAGAGAGAGCACGCACATACAAGTGTTAGTGAATAAGTAATCTGTTCTGTTTTTTCTACCTTGCATTATCTGTTCAAAATCTAGACAAAAGAATATTATGATATTCCAAGAGAGTTAAGATAATTAGCACCAAATTTTGCAGAGTAAATGAGTACAGCCATATTATAAAATGCATTATGCCACACATGTACGTACATACACAAACACACTCACACATACTCATACAACATATCACCACACACAACCATACCTCTATATGACTCATTGTTATTTTGCAACCAATACCCTCACTTGTAAAATGGATAAGGGTTGGCAATCAGAAGAGCATCCAGCCATTAAAATATTGTCTTAAATAAATATCTGTTTAACCTATGTCAGTATATAAAAACAAAAGTAAAGTGAATGTACAAACACACACAATGAATACCTGGAAAATCGTGTCACGGTCACATATAAAACTTTAACTAGTAAGTCAAATATATGCACACACATTATTTATTACCTGAATGACAAAGTGGCTATGGTTGTCATCCATCAATATTATCAGAATCCACCCTCACCATCACTCACCACAAGCATGGAAGAGCCCACACGATTGAGGAAAATCTCAATCTAGCATCATACAGAGATATGTATTTTAAAAGAGTGATGAATATGAAGATGATGACATTGGCAACATGACAATAACAAATGATAACAAAGTAGCAGTGATGACTGTACTGTATTTTAATTACTGTGACAACTACTATCTCCACATCAAATGAGGCTTAAGTAGTTGATTAGACTAAAAGAAAACAATAAGAAGTTTGGCAGCAAGTTAGATATAAAATATAAATTGATGAAAAATAAAGCTAGTTGGAAGAAGAGTGAGCAAAATACAAAACTAATGAAAATGAAAATAATAGAAGGAAAATATAATTAGGAGATGAGAAAGATTAGTAAATAGAATTAAATGAAATACATGGTTGCTTGCATGTGCATGCACATGCAAGTGTGTGTGTGTGTGTAATATGAGATAATGTTACACATTAACTCTTATTCAGCAACATTTCCAAAACACACACATACACACACAAACAAAAAAAGCTCTCCTCCACCAAAAATTAGAAGAAATTGTGTAAAACCTTATCATGCATAACATACACCTTAAATTATTTAAGTTCAAAACATAAATTTCCTATCCAACTCCTAGTGTAGATTATTAATAAAACCGACCATAAACAGATTGGGTTTAGTTAGCAAGCATATACTCGACATGATTAATCTGAAGATTACAAATGCTATGAAAAGTGCCTTGCAGCTCTTTTGTGTTCATCTCATTATCTCCAATGCTCATCACATTACCAAGTGGCTCAACAGTATAGAAAACAAGACATTCAATACAAAGGATTTCTACCCCTTTGTATTGAAATGTCTTTTCTTGGAATTCAGAAAACATTAGTGTTATCAGCAATGATACCAAAGTTATGCCTCTTACTGATCCACTATTTCATGCCCTTAGGGAAAGCTTTGACAGAGTGAAAATTTCTAGGACAGTTATTTATCTTAGACACCCTCAGCAAACTAGTCCCCATGGCTCTGGTTTGTACAAAGATGAATTTTAGCAGTTTCTGCACAGCCAAGGTATGCACAAATTTAGAAAACCTCTAAAAGGCATATTTATGGAATACAATTTAGACATAACCATTTGCAGAAATCTAAGAATAGCTAAAATTTTCAGACATCACACAAGACAAGGAAACTATATAGATACACAAACCCCTCTCAACTACAATTAATAACCCTATAAATGACCTAAGTAAAAGAGTTTTCAATTGATACTCTGACAGAAATATATTCAATTGTGCTACAAATCTGTAAAAGCGGGACAAGGAACAGAACTCAGAAATAAAACAATATATCTGAACAGAGTGAGTGTAGTTTAGGCATTTTTAAGGCATTGTGTAAGAGAAAGAGTGATTAAATGTAAATGCCTTGAGGAAGTATATGAAACTAGAGGTATGGAACCTACATGTGAACTGATAAGAAACTAAAACCAAAGTTTGATG
Source organism: Octopus bimaculoides (assembly GCF_001194135.2). Lineage (NCBI taxonomy): Eukaryota > Metazoa > Mollusca > Cephalopoda > Octopoda > Octopodidae > Octopus > Octopus bimaculoides. Next base: position 85,875,493 of record NC_068983.1, read on the forward strand.
AGACATGTAGGTCTGCCATGGTATTAGCTAATACAGTAAAAGACCAAAATAAGGTACATTTGGTTGTTTTGAACAGAAGAGACCTTTCCTTAATCTTTTATGAAAATATTTGTTTGGAATAGCAGACTGTTACTTCCTATAGAAACCTGACATTATTTTTTTGCATTCAATGTAAAAACTTATATAAGTGTACACAAAAATTTCTCTTTATAATATGCAGGTATTCCTCAACTTATATCAGTAATTGATTGTAAGATATGCAATATAACTCGAAAAACAATGTAACGTAAAAATATTTGGAAAACTTATTAGCTGATATTTGTTTTAATAAATGGTTTGTACATATATTTCCATATGAATTTTGTTTCATTTTCCACTTCAGAATTGACCTTTTTTTAAATTTTTATTTTTATTATTAAAGATTTATGTTTTTAAATATCTTTGCTGAGACTGACATAGAGTCAGATAAATTGACTGCAGTTGAGGTTTATTTTTTCCGTTAATTTTTTAAATGTAAAGTTGAAAAACCTCTAACTCAAAATGATGTAAATTGAGGTATGCTTGTATTTACAACTTCATCTTCTCTCTCCCCAAACTGCTCATTAGCATATAATGGAGATCACATGATTCTACACAGAAACAACCAACACGCAACACAAGTGCTATCATTTGTTGAGTTATCACTATCCACTGGAGTTTGGATACAAATGCCCATATGGAACTATATGAAACCAGAGACATGAAACTTTATACAATAGTTCCCACACATTATGCAACTGAATATATGAGAATTAACGAATCAAAGTGTTTTGTGTGAGAATGAGAATCTGAATGGATGTGTGAAATGAGGAATAATAAAATAGCTTCATGACATGCATAAAAACAGAGGTGTTGAAAAAAACAAAAACAAAAAAGCAACAAACAAACAAACAGAAAATGAACCACCAAAGTAGTAATAGTAGCAGCATTAGTAATAGTAATAAGTGCTGAAAAATAAAATGTGAACAACAAGAAAGAGAAATTAAATATTTATCATGTCAAATTAAAGCTGTCACAATGTTGTGAAAATACTCCTCTCTCTTCCTGTCTGTTTGTCTGTCTGTCTCTCTTTCTCTCTCTCAAATGTACACAAACTCATCAACTTGGCATAAATAAGATAATCGTGATATTGAAAACTCATGGTGAATTTTTATTTTTCCTTCCACACTAAACACAAAATATTTCTTTCTTACTCATCATACACACACTCCTATTTAGATAGAAAGAAAACTAATAATAATATTAATAATAATAATAATAAAAATACATTTTTAAAATTAGAGCAATTTGTATCAATTGGCAACCATAGCAAAAACGGCGTCAAAATGGCGACTATCGTTTGGACAATGAGACATTCACTGATTATGTTACATAACAGTTTTGTACTACTTTGTGGATGAACTGAGCAAAGTATTCAAGCTTTTTTTATGCTCTTAATACTCTGAGTTTTTAACTATTCACTCTCTTTTAACATTCTCCTTATACTCTCCCATTTTGCCCCAGGATGTAATTGGTGCATGAAACACCAGAAGACAGGTTAATAAAACAACCTATCCTCTGAATCAATTCTTCTGCTGACAATGACAACAACTATCATAGTCATAGACTCCTGGAGACGGCTATGAAGTATCTTTAGGGGATTTCAGGAAACAGTACACACTAGAGTGGTGCTATGTTACTAATGTATTTCTAATGGCTCATAGCAGGAACTCAACACAAGCTGCTAGTAGCTGATGCTGCCTGCATACAGCTAAGTAGTTTGGGCCAGGAACTTAACTCTTTGTGGAATATTTCTTAACAAATATATACAACCTATATCTTTTGATTAATTTCTATCCTTTTGTAACCATATTCCTGTTGAAATACACTTCTTTTGTTTCTGCTGATTTTGGATGATGATGAAGAATCTAGTAAAATAACTGAAATTATAAAACTGGAGTTTGAATCATAAATAAACATGAAATTTTGACAGATATTTTAAACTTAGGTTACTTCAAAACAGGAAGCTTGTACCACAGAACCAAGGGTAGTCTTGGACGGGTTGGTGTCAGAAAGGTGAAAAGTAACTAAGAAGTTTAAAAATATTTAGGAAAATACCTTTATATTCATTAACCCTTTTGATGCCAACCCATTTGAAACTGTCTCTGGCTCTGTAGTACAAATGTCTTGTTTCCATAAGTTTTGAATTAAAATCTTCCACAAAACGTTAGTTACAATTTATGTTCCTAACACCAGCTTAATGATAACTAAGTAATTTTGCTAAATTCTTTGTTATATTTAAAATTAATTGAAAGAAACACAAAGCACCTCAAAATAAATACAGTAACAAAAGGGTTAATTGGTATATAAAGCTGATGTTTGGAATTCAACTTACGGAATTCTTAAAATATAGACTTTTTACCAACTAAACTCTCATATTATTTGTTATAAGATTAGGGCTCCAACTTCAGTTGATTATGAGTAATTTTAGCTGAACTGGTAATGTATATCAAGAGAGGTCAAAGGTGGGATAGCATTGAAAGAGTTAAGTTACTTGGTAACATACATGATGCAACACCAATGATGGGAAATGAACCCTCAATCTATGATGCAACAAAAGGAACACACTATTAACCCCATTTTCAGCTCTTGCTATCACCAATCACACCATTAAGAGTTTTATAGCTATAGCATATTGAACTTTGAACAAGAGATGATAAAGAAAAAGAAGTTGTAGTTTTTTCTCATCTTTCCAGAAATGTTTGCAATGTTAGTGAAGTTATTTCCAATGGGAATTGAGAAAATTGCCTTAACTCTTTAGCATTTAATCTGGCCATATCTGGCCCAAAATATTGTACTTCTTTTATATTCAGACCAGACAGATCTGGCCTCTCACATGTATCCTGCACTGTCATTCTAAAAATGCACAATCACATCATCAAAATCTAAAAGCTACAAGATAACGAATGATAAATTTAAAACATTCATCATTTACCATCTACTGTCCATGCTGGCATGGGTTGGATGATTTGACCAGGGTGGGTAAGCTGAAGGACAGCACCAAACTCCAGCTTGATTTGACATGGTTTCTCCAGCTAACTGCCCATCCTCATGCCAACCACTCCAAGAGTGTAATGGCTGCTTTTATGTGCCACCAGCACGAGTGCCAGTCATGAGACACCAGTATCTGCCACAACTATGATTTCACTTGGCTTGATGGGTCTTCTTCTCAAGCATAGCCAAAGGTCTTGGTCAGTTGTCATTGCCTCCATGAGGCCCAGTGCTTGAAAGGTGCTTTTTACATGCCACCAGCGCAGGTGCTAACTACACGACACCGGCATTGGCCACACTGCCTCCATGAATAAATAAGCATTCCATTTGACACAATAACCTGAATGCTAAAGGGTTAATGTCTTCTTATGTGCAAATTTCCATATTTACTGGGAAGGACAGTTTAAGGAGCAATATTTACATCATTCAGAAGGATAAGAAATAAAACCTGCAATAAAGAATCACATTCATGTCTGACAGTAACTTAACAACAGTAATATTCTTTTAAAACCATACTGCCTGCCTAGTTATGCACCTGCATAATTTTGAAGAAAATCATATTTTCCCTAAAGTCAAACCCATACTGAGAAATGAAATTTTGCCAATTACAGATATCTCCTCCGCCCACAAAACACTCCAAACCAAACCAAAATCCATAGTCACCAAAATAAGTCTATGTTAGATTGGCCCATTAGTATTTGTGTCCAGCATCCCTTTACTCCACCCATCTGTCATAGAATTAGTTTTGAGGAACACATCCCAACTTGATCTCTTCAGGATATTTGACTGCTACTGCCACTGCTGCTACTTTCATTTGCTGAAATACTATCCAACATTTTATTATGTCCTTCAAACTTTTTGGATATATTCCCTCCAAACTGTATTTTTATTCTTTTATTAGATTCAGATACTGAAGTACAATTAAGATGGGTTAGCACCCCTATGATTTCACATAAAAGAAAAAAAAAAAAAAAGAAAAAGCTACAAACTTAGTAATAGCAACATGTATTTCAATGATTTTCAAAATGTAGGGGGTAAAAAAAACCCACACACTTTGAACTTGATATTTTAATTTAAAATAGTTTACTTGCAAAATTTTAAGAGAAACCAAACTATCAGCTATTTTCATGAGTAAAAATTTACTCTTGTTTATTTTGATTCAGGTGCTCCACATAAGGGTGGAGGTGAAATACAAGGCAAAATATACAAGATGAAACCAGGAAACTATATGATACTTGTTAATAACTTGTGATATTTAAAGGAAAATTAATTTGTACATACTTCATAAGCCCAGGTGTGACTGTGTGGCACCTTGAGCAAGTATCTTTAACTACAAGCTCAGGGCTGAGCAAAGCCTTGAGATTGGATTTGGTAGATGGAAACTGAAAGGCTGTCAAACATGCATGCATAGCTGTAAATGTGTCTATGAAATATGGAGTTAATTTTTCTTAAAATAGTACAGGAGTTATTAACCAGTATTATATAGTTTCCTAGTTTCATCTTTTATTCATTTCCAGCATGACTGGTGATGAGGAAATACCAACTTGCTTGGAAACTGATGATGGTTGGCAATAGTAAGGGCATCCTGCTGTAGAATACCTGCTTCAATAAACCCCTGACCGATGTAAGCATGAAAAAGTGAATAATAAAATGATGATTCCATTGACTTTACCTGTACTCACTAGTGATTAGAATAGTTTTGAGACAAAAATTCAATAAAGGATGTATGTAAAGAATAGTTTTGAGACAAAAATTCAATAATGGATCTATGTAAGAACCTTTTGTAAAGTTGTATTCCAAACAACCCTTTGATATAGTAATAAATACAATAAGTTAAAATTGTTTTAGAAAACCAGTGTAAATTCATAATTGCTTCTCCTCTACTACCATGTCTCCCCTGCCCTATGTCTACCCCATCATATTCTCTGTAGCCAGTCATCTCTTCTCCTCCACCTTCCTTCTAACTCATGTATTACTGCTCACTCCCTAACCATATCAAATTTCCAGTAGTCACCTACCCCATTTAGCCCCCCACAAAACATGTTCAACACCTCACACATTCTTTATCTCTAACCAACTCTCATATTCCCATACAAGCTCAACCTACCTACACTCCTTCAACCCCCCCCCCCTTGTCACTCAATTTAGTCACCTCCTACCTAGATGCTCCATCCTGGCACCACACCACTTCTATTTTATCTCTTACCAGCTCCACCCAAGTAACTCCAACTCTCTCTTCTGTAATGTAACTGAGTAGCTTGTCTACAGCAAGAAACCTGTTCAATTCTGGACCCATCTCTCTCACTTTAACATCTTATACCATAGCAGAAAATCACAGCTCTGTGCAGCCCTGTTTAGTCACAGGAGAACTTAGCTTTGCAGGGTGACTTCACTAATGCTGGTGTCACAAAAAAAGCACCTACTACAATCTTGTAAAGTGTTGGCATTAAGAAGGGCATCTAACTGTAGGCATCATACCAAAAGTAAACTCTGGAGCACAATGCAGTTTTTAAACTCTTTGGGATCCTGTCGAACTGTCTAACTCATGCCAGCACAGAAGATGGATGTTAAATGATTATAATGATGACGACACACTTCACATGCAATGTTAAAAAAACTACCAATATGTTTTGCATGTGGAGTTAAAAGTTACTAGTGCACTTTATAAGTAAAGAAAAAAAAATTTGAAAAATATAAAAACTATTGCTTACCTTGTTTATTGTGAATAACATGTTTTTCAAGAATTACTGTGGATTTTCTAAAACCTTAAATTATAGTTTTAAAAATCCACAATGCATCTAGTTACCCCTGCAGAGCACTGTCTGAAAACCACTGCTCCAAGTCTAAACTAACCACACTATACTAATATCTTCATAGTTAACAGAAAAAAATTCTATATAGATTTATAAAGCAAAATAACAAATGGCTATTTAATACTATATGCACCAAAAAAAGGTTCTGATGAAATCTTTAAAGCTGAAAACAATCAAGAAATGGCATTTTAATAGTTCTTTATTTATGAATTATTGCGTTTCATTCAACCTTACAATGGTCAGTAGCAACAGGTGCTAATTAAGTGGACCTGAGATTTATTTAATATATATACATTCTGGCTTTCATGCCTCAACATATTTTGCTGAAAGCTTTCAAGAAACTGAATTTCCATCAAACAGTTTTCATTAAAAATCAAATCACAGAACAGCAAACAAATATTCAAAGCAATAGCTAAAGTTATTTTGATGATGGTCATCTGCAACAAGTTCAGCTGATTCTTTTTTTTGAGGTTAAAGGTTAATAAACACGCTGGAGAAAAAGTGAAAAGAAGAATGAAAGAAAGAAAGAAGCAATTCATGATATTGTAAATCAGACACTGAATATCTTTAAAGTGTCAAGCTTGTATTTTCTGAAAACCATATAAATGAATACGAAGATGTGTAAATGTAAATTCAAGTGAATATTTAGAGACACACATACATTCACACACACATTTAAATATGGTATATGCATAAAGGCAATGCAACATTGATTGTGAATACAATATATATTTTAATTTTACCAAGTATATTCAATCAGCTTCACTGACATAACCATAAGAAGTTTAAAAAAATCTTCTGGGCTAAATTGACTAGAATCTCAATTAGGTTAAAAAAAAAAAAAAAAAAAAAAAAAAAAAACGGTACATGAAGAGAAGTGATGTGTAACATTGATGAAGGATCCATTCAAAATTTTGTATATTTCTTCTCTTCATGGAATATATACTATTGTACCCTTTTCTGTTTCACTGAAATGCTTAATAGACTATGAAGGAATCAAATGTGAAATGCATGGGAAATTAGAGGAAATAGTGTATGGCTGTGACAAATCAGTGTCTTTGTGGTTTTAGGTTAAAAAAAGGGTTTCATTACTTTCCAGACTGAATTCGATTTAGATATGAGGTTTAAAGTGTCAGGGTCATGCTAAAAGAGGTAATATATATGTCTAATATAAGACAAAAAATTTGTAGCACAAGCCACAAGAATCAAAGCTAATGTTTGCTGTAAACTGTACAGCCATTGCCAACAAATGCACCAAACAACATCGCAAGTTGAACCCCACAAAAGTCTTAAACTAACACACTGGGATTCCAAATACCAAGAGCTTGTTAATAGAGACCTCAGTCCATACAGTATCAAGGCATGGCATGTAATATATATTTCTTTCATGTATTTATCAAATACATGTAGAAGGTAGGAACAAGGCCCAAAATTTTTGGGGAGGGAGCCAGTCGATTAGATCGACCCTAGCACGCAACTGGTACTTAATTTATCGACCCTGGAAGGATGAAAGGCAAAGTCAACT
>NC_068983.1:85882909-85888877 GCF_001194135.2 Octopus bimaculoides
ATTTATCGACCCTGGAAGGATGAAAGGCAAAGTCAACTTCGGCAGAATTTGAACTCAGAACGTAAAGACAGACGAAATACCGCTAAGCATTTTGCCCTGCGTGCTAATAGTGTATTTTTAGTGTCGGTTGTTGTAGGATTTTCGAGCGAGATCGTTGCTGGTGCCCCTGGACTGGCTCTTGTGCAGGTGACACATGAGGTTTTTTGAGCGAGATGAGCATGGCCGTTGCCAGTACCACCTGACTGGCCTTCGTGCGGGTGACACGTAAAAGCACCCACTACACTCTCTGAGTGGTTGGCGTGAGGAAGGGCATCCAGCTGTAGAAACACTGCCAAATCAGATTGGAGCCTGGTGTAGCCATCTGGTTTCACCAGTCCTCAGTCAAATCGTCCAACCCATGCTAGCATGGAAAGCGGACGTTAAACGACGACGACGACGAGGAGTGATGTTTGAGTGGATATTCTTTATCAACCAGGTAGGACAAGGCAAATGAAGTCATGTTGTGAATCTTACATACCTGGAGGCACATCATAGCAGGTGTACTAATAAGATTTAAATCAGTGTTTCTCAACCATTTTTTTTCACTTATTGACTTGTTGGATTTCTATTTTACTCAGATGGACCCTTCTGGCCATTTGATGTTAAAAAAAAAATCCTATTGTATTTTTATAAATAAATATTATTAGGAATTGTATAAAAAAAGATGTTAAAATATTTTGTGTATTGTAGAAGTATAACCAATTTATTGCACATAAATTTTAACAACAAAATCTTACATGGACCCCCACCCCAAGGGCATGTGGACCCCAGTTGAGAACCAGTGATTTAAACTATCATAGTTTGGTGTAATGTGTGTTGCATAGAATCCTAAATTAACATAATAGCAGAAGACAAATGGAGGATAAGTAATTCATAGGGTATTACTCAAATATGAAAAATGCAATAACCCTTTAACATTCAAACCACCCAATTGCAGCCAAAATAATTCCCCTTTATTTGTTTAAACTGGCTGTATTCAACATTTCTATGAAATCAATAAATAAACAAATGAATCATGTAATTGAATCCTTGTAGCTTTGAGATAATATGACATAAAGTCTTTCTTGCCTTTATTCAAGTATAAATACTGTGAAATTTTTGAGATCACATACTTTTTTCAACATTTGAAGTGGTATCAGCAAGCAGCAATTCTGATTTTTACGACATCGAGGATTCCAGTTGATCCGATCAACGGAACAACCTGCTCGTGAAATTAACATGCAAGTGGCTGAGCACTCCACAGACAAGTGTACCCTTAACGTAGTTCTCGGGGATATTCAGTGTGACACAGTGTGACAAGGCTGACCCTTTGAATTACAGGCACAACAGAAACAGGAAGTAAGAGTGAGAGAAAGTGGAAGGCCTGATCAACTATAGAAGCCAACCAATACTGCAGAAATATGAGTTTTTTTTTACTACAGTTTCCTAGATTGTGGAACAACTGGAACCCAAATATAAAGTAAGGTAACCCATATATATCTAGTATCATCTTAGTATTTACAACCTGACTCTGCTAAATTCTCCAGCAGGAATGAACCCAACTATGATTCCCTATATAAAGTGCATCCAACTATTGATTTACCGTCTGAAAAGTATAAAACTGTATATGAGCTGGGGGAAAATCTCAATGTAGAAGAGTCCATGATAGTGTATAAGGGTAGAGCACATTTTTCGCAACATATACCTGTTAAACCCATTAAACAGGGCTTCAAGACATGGGAGGTATGTGCATCAGACAGGGTATTTGTGCTAATTTTGATATCTACACTGGGAAAAAATATAATGGAAACAGACCAGATGGATTGAGGTATGAAACCTTGTTTGAGTTCATGTCATAAAATGCCCTTTGTAAAGGGTGATTTGGATAATTCTATGACAAAAATATGGCATAATTATATTTTCTAGTTTGAGAGAATTACAATTATATATTCCTTTCATTTTATTACAAAATAACATGTGAAGATGAGAAAAACATAATAATTTTTAGAATGTTACACACCTGTATTCACCTATGTCTCACTTGTTAATGAACGTTTTTATTAGATACATTCTGTTGAGTAAATGTACTCATTACATTGTATAAAAAGATCACTGCCAATAGTATATTGACTAGTAAAAGAGTTTTGTACTTTATTTTCAATGAAAATGATTGAATGAAATATAGTGAAAGAATAAAATCTTCTACTGATTATACTTGTATTTTAATTCAAATTAATGTACTTGATCTCACAAAGTGGTAAAATTGTTGGAGATTGACATCTGGGATAATTTTAGTAACAAATCAAACAGGTAAGATACACTAAAAGTTTCAATTTTAGTATTTATCCATAAAGTTATTGTTAATTAATTTTAATTGCCCATAGAAGTCAAATTTAACCAAAAAGATCAGTACTGATAAAATTTCAATTCTGTATGTAAAAAAAATCAACAAAATTAGAAAGAAATATTGTGGACATCTCTCTTGAACCTGATTAATTCAAAATAATACAAACAAATAAGTATTATGCTTGACAGATTAATCTGTATGTTAAAGGGTTAAAGCATATGTAAATATGTGAGGCCTCATCTATTATCACAAATTTCATGTGGAGTCCTTCATCCAGAAATATACATTTCTTTTATTAGCCACACAGGGCTTTACACAGAGGGGACAAATACAATGTAGAGCTTTTCTTTTTGGGAGGGGGAAGGAGAAAAAAAAAGGGGGTCGATCAAAATGGATCATAGGAAAGAAAAAAAAAAGCGATCAATAGGGATTGTGTATCACAGCAATGTTCTTGTGTAAAAGGGGGGACAGTTTAGGTTTAGCCGTGGAAAGAAAAGCCTACGGAAAAGACCACGGTAACCTTGGCCAATATTGTGATTGTCATTGAAGAAACCATAAAAGTAAGTGACTCTCTCTTGCCTTATTTTTTTTTTTTAGCTTCTTAAATGCCATCCAGATTTACTTCTATCTTTATTAACTCTGGTAAAATGAAGTGTAAACATCTAATGATGGCATCATGAGTGGTGGAGCAAGAGTTAAACACCAAGAAAGCTGAAGCAACAGTTACAGTGATTTCTATTAATCTCTGGCTGAACCCATTCTTACCTCACCTTGTTAATGCCTTTAGGTAACAGATAAAACATCACAACATCCAATTCTTTATATATATATATATATATATATATATATATATATATAGTCCACAGACGAGATCCAGAGATTTTCAGTATATAAGACACTTAGGAGTGCTTAAAAAGATTCAAACTTGGACTCTGAAGTCTTTACAGGAGATCGATTCCACAGGGTAAAGAACGGTTACAAGAGGGATCAAGTTGAGCAGATATAGAGGCAATCATATGGATAAACAAATTAGATATATTAAATATATAATAGTCTGGGCATGAAACACAAAATATGTATACATGTATACATGAAAAACGACAGAAAGCAAAAGATGAAGACTTTCAGACAATGAATGTTATAATTCCAACAGCTGTTTCTGGGGGCTTGGAAATCCACAATAATGTTGGTAGATGTAGTTCATCTCAATATGCGGCCCTAATGGATGCAATCAACATAGGAGAAGATGAGCCTCAATCATCAGGGTAGAGAAGATCTTACAGTTCAGATCTTAATGCAAAGGAATTCAAAGAAACAGCTGTTGGACTTATAACACCTTTCTTCCACCCCTTTAATTTTCTCTGTCATATGTAAATTGGATCTATTAATATAAATATCCATATATTTGTACTTAAATATTTATTGTATGAACGTCTCCATATATACATATTTTGTGTTTCATGCCCAAACTATTATATTACACTGAATATATCTAATTTTTTTATCTGCATAATTGCTTCTGTGTGTGTGTGTGTGTGTGTGTGTGTGTGTGTGTGTAGGGAGAATTCACAAAAAAAACAAAAGACGAAGACAGGTGGTGTATTCAACAAACAGATGTATTAGTTTAATGCTCAGGAAGTGAAAAGGTCTTTAACGTTTTGAGCCTATGCTCTTCCACAGAAAGGAACACAGAAAAAAAACAAGGAGAGAAAATAAAGAATGTGTAGTGGCTATCGATCTATCATGGCGAATGCCGGACAGAGGGGAAATAATAAAGTAGTGGTGATCCCAAAACGAAGGTGCGTGTGCGTGTGTATAAGAGAGTTTGTATGTGCATGTGTAGGTGTGTGGATGAAGGTGTAGGGCTAGGAAGTGGTCAGTGCCAGTGTGTGCGTGGTGGTGTGATGTGATGTAGTGTTGTGTGGTATGGTTGTGTATGGTGTGGTGATGTTGGGATGTGGGGGAGGCAAGAGTGGGGAAAGCAAGGATGTGGTGTAAGTTAGGCTGAGGGTGGGGGTAGAGGTGGGGTATGTGAAGCAAAACCCCACTTGCCCTAACCAAAAGAAACCAGTGACTACAACAACAAGTACAAAGATGAAAGTAAGGACCAAGCACCATTGCCTTTCTACAGTGGAGTTACCACTTGTTGGTGAGTGGAAAATGATGGGAGCTCAACTCACAAAAGCCTGTTCAGTTTCTTTGTAATGAACTTTTGCTGACAGTTTGAATGCCAAGAGTAGGAAAGAGTGCTTAGAAAAATTGTTCATCTGAGTGTGTGATTTTTGAAATTGCAGTTTATGTTCACTCTCATTTCTATCGCCCAGTCAGTCATATTGTTTCCAATCAAAATACCTCACCAACAACCATGTAGCTCTCACTCTATCACCTTCTTACTCCTATTATTCCAATTCTCTCTTAATGATCATTGTTATCAACTCCTCACTATGGCCCACTTTCCACCCATTAGTGCAAAGAAAAAAAGGAAAAACAAACTGAGACAATACAAGGAAGGAGGCACTCTCTAGTGCCAGTGCTACAATAAAATACGTTTAGTACACCCTGTAAAGTAGTTGATGATAGGAAAAGCATCTAACCATAGAAGCCAGAAATTATTACATATGAGTGAGACAGTTCATCAAAAAGGGCAGTACCTCTAATTCTGAATATGAAGTGACTTGGACTGTAAAGACTTGTCCAACCCACGCCAGCATGGAAAAACAGATATAAAATGAGGATGAGGAGAAGTAACATGTTAAAGGAGATTTGTCTCGTTAGAAGCTACTTTATTAACAACGTGCACTTATTGCCACACAACTAATTAATGCAATGTGGGGGATCTTAACATTATCTCCCCATATATCAGTCAGTTATTACACCTGTGTGATAAGAGAGCTTCAGTAAAACTGACTGGAATACACAAAAACAGCTGTAGCAGGCACCTATAACATAATTAGCTGTTTGTCTATTCTTCTCCTCTGACGTGCATCAACAGATATGGCACTTTCATTACATCTAAATTTTATGGAAATATTGACAAATAATTTATTTAACTGAGATATGATACTGTCATTATGTATATACTTTGTGAAAACACTAATAGGTCAAGGTGTTGGTTTAATGTGGAGTTGAAATTTCCATAAGTTTAACTGTCCATGTATAAATTGTACACACACATATATATATATATATATATATATATATATGTATATATATATAAATAAACATGTATAAGGTTAGCATGCTGGGCAAAATGCTTAGCAGCAGTTCATCCATCCTTTTGTTCTGAGTTCATATTCCACTGAGGTGACTTTGCATTTCGTCCTTCCAGGGACAATGAAATAAGCACCTGCTAAACACTGGGGTTGATGTAATTGACTAGACCCATCCCTGAAATTTTCAGGTCTTGTGCCAATAGTAGAAAGGAAGCACATGCACACAGACAGAGATGTGGTTTACTTCCCAAACATATTGTGCAAGGTCCAGTCACACTGCACAGCATCTTGAGTAAGTGTCTTGTATTATAGCCCTGGGCTGATCAAAGCTTTGTGAGTGAATTCAGCAGACAGAAACTGAAAGAAGCCTGTCACATATACATAAGTACAA
>NC_068983.1:85888988-85900453 GCF_001194135.2 Octopus bimaculoides
GTTTGTTTCTAGTCTTCTGTGAAAAACCTGCCTGGCCATGGGGAATATTACCTTGCTTGGAAACAGGTGAGGCCTGGCGACAAGAAGAACATCTCATCATCAATCATCATCATTTAATGTCCGACTTCCATGCTGGCATGGGTTGGATGGTTTGATAGGAACTGGCCAGGTAGAAGATGATCCCAGGTTACTCTGTCTGTTTTAGCATGGTCTTTACAGCTGGATGTCCTTCCTAACTAACCATCCAGTAGAGTGGACAGTGCTGTTTATGTGGGATCAGCACAGGTGAGGTCAATTTTAGCATGGTTTTTACAGCTAGATGCCCTTCTAAACGCCAACCACTTTACAGTGTGGACCAAATGCTTTTTATGTGGCACCAGCAGGGTCACAAAGTAACTTGCAAGACAAGGAACTTTGAGAGGGGAGAGGGCATTGGAGGAGGTGATCTTGTGTCGTTTGATAGAAGGTTAGAATGTGACAGAGACAGAGAGGCAAAACAGGTGTCTTGCTATGTAGTAAATCACAAATCATACCCGAGTCATGCAAGCATAGAAAAGTGGATGTTAAAATGATGATGAAAGTTGTATGTATATCATTCATAAAAAAATAAAGAATATGAATGAATTTTATTTGATTAATCTTTTTCAGTACAGTTTGCTGCAAGTATCCACCAGTTACTAAAGATTTAACGATCTTTTTGGGACAACGAAGGTGGGGAAAAAAAAAAGAAAAGAAAAAAACCCTTCCCCCCAACTCAACACACTTTTCCCAATCCTTCACAATGAAACTGCAGACTGCTGGCCAAGTCAACGTGATTTTTATTTAGATTGTTTTCTTCAGATCATCTAGAACTCTGCAATTACAACTTAAAAATTCACTTTCTAACACCTTTCACCCCACATACAAATCACAGCTGTTTCTAAGAAGTATGTTAAAAAGATTGTAACATGAAGGAAATAATGCATTCCATTTAAATTCTTTTTCAAAATTTTTTCACTTAAATTTGTAAAAATGTAAAGAACAAATGATCAAAATATCATCTACTCACATGAAATGGTAAATTGAGACGCTTTTTCACATCTAAACGATATGCTCGGAATTCATCTTCATCATGGATATTCACAGATTTCAGCCTAAGGATTTCATAACATCTTCTTGCTTGTCGCTGTTCAAAAATGAGTGTGAAAAAATATATATGTATACAATCTGACTGATGTGAACAGGAGATGTTAAAACAATGATGATGATATATATATATATATTGGGCCATCTCATAAATAATGCGGTTCTTTTACATTTATTTTTCAAAATTAAGATAAACAATCTTCATTTTTAATCTAAAATATACTGTAAAAACCCGTGTAATTTGCACGGGGGATTTTCAAGAAAAAAATTGTTAAAAAGGCTTTTACTCTTGTAAAATTTGCACCCAAAAGTTTTCAGAATTGCCAATATGGCCAGGGGGAGGTTTTCAATTTAGTTGTATTTAGCATAATTTCACTTATTAGATTTTATTAAATTTTCATTAAATAAGAATTTCTGTTTAACAGATATCACATTGAAAGCTATTAAATTACAAAGTGTTCGTGTTTATAATAAACTTTATTTTACATTTCTTGCCCACAAGAGATTATGTCCAATCTTTAGCATACTTCTATATGTCTTCTCAAATCAAGATCACAGGAAAAGTTGTTGATAATTCTTATCAACAAAAACAAAGCCGATAAATACGCACAAGTGTTGCAGAATAAGTTTCATTACCAATAAACATCAGCTTGGATGACACTTTACTCAACCGACAGAGGAAAGTAACCAATCAAACTGATTATATAATCAGAATTCTGTTTGGTTGAAAGTGTCTTCTTGTCTCAAGCACTGATATTCCGCCTATTCTTGTCGGAACCTTTGATACAGAGTCAAGCAAATTTAAAAATTGTCATTACCATTTTAGCCAGGAGACCAAACTGATAGTTTGGTAAATTGGTAAAATAAACATGAAAAATTGAAAGGAGAAAATAAACAGCTTTGCAAGTTTAATTCAGTGTTTATTGAACAAGAGAAGTGAGAAATTTAAGAAGCGACTTGTTAGAATATACACGTCTGTGAGGAGACATAAACAAGAATAGCAAAAACCTACTATACCAAAAGAACTGGTAATACTTACATTACAAGTGTTCTATGAAGAGAACATAAGATTGTTACATAATTCAACATGAATGTGAAACGACATTAAACATTGTATAAGGTAAATGTAAAGAACGCTTAGTGAGTTTTCACGCACAAGGATGAATTATAATGTCGTTGGTGTTAGATGCAGTAAAATATGGCCTGGACTGTGATTACAGCATGAAAGTCAAACTTCAAAGAGTAGTTAACCATCTAATGGTTTTAGTAAATTTATACAGAAAAAGTAAGCATTATACCGTCCAGCCTAAATAAAAGTTAACTTCCAGTACGAATGTTTACATTTGTAGATCATTTTTCAACAGCAAAAAAAATCCTAGAAACTATCTACTCGCGTAATTTACACACCCACTAAAGTTTATTTTTTTGTGAAAAAAAGTGCGTAAATTACATGGGTTTTTACGGTACTCTCCTTCATTTTCTACAATACTCTTCCATCTATCTTCGTTTCTCGCTCAAACTACTCCAGTCTTTGGAATGCCATCCTCGCTGTGTGGCTGCACATTATCTTGATGGAAGAACACCTTTCGTCTTGAAACCAAAGACGGTTGTTTTTCTTCTATTGGTGACTTGAATGACTGGTTGAATGACTAAATCCAAGCTTTTCTGCTATTTTGTCAAGTTACGATGGGATTTGCAGGATGCCTTTGTCGAGATCTACAGATCTTCAAGGACGAGGCTTGACTTCTAGGCTGGAGTTTCCGGCTCGGAATTTCTGGAACCACCGTTGATACTGGCTTATGCTTATTGTCTGATTCCCATATACTGCATTAATATTCTTCCCACTTTCTGTTGCGCTGTTGCCTTTATTGAACTCATAAAGCAAAATATACCGAATATGCTCCTCTGTCACTTCCAATACAGCTTTGAAAAAATAACTGTCAAAATCAAACTGCACTCTTCAAAACTTGCACTAAGAAAAAGTAGAAGTTAAAATTACTACCTGCTTTTATAGCAAGTTGATGCAGGTAGTTTATCCCGTCCCTTTCCAACTTCTAGTTCATGCAATTGAAAAAGCTGCATTATTTATGGGAAATGGTTAGTTAATAACATCAATCCTACTATTTAAATGGTATTTTATTTTACTGACCCTGGTGGGATGAAAAGTAAAATTAATCTTGGTGGAATTTGCACACAGAATGTAGCAAGATAGCAATTTTGATGGCTGGGGAATATATCATACCATCAACTCCAGTACTTGACTGGTACTTATTAACCTGAGGAAGATGAAAGGTGAAGTTGACCTAGGTAGGATTTGAACTCAAAATGTGAAGAACCAGAAGAAAAAAAAAACACTGCAAAACAGCACTTTTCCTGCTAATTTAATGATTGTCAGCTCATTGGAGGAGCTGATTGTTTACAACTGATTCTGTCAGTTTTGCTAGGTTGACAAGTTGATAGTTGGCAGGGTCAGAGAAACCATTTTTCTTGGGAATGGGGCACACTGTCACATATTTCTATAGATTGGGATAGATCACAGTAGAAAGAGAAATACTGAAAGAGCTTGCTGAAGGAAGGAGATAGAGTTAGTGTGTAATGCTAAGGGTTCATTATGTTGGGTTGCAATAACTGGAGATATTTTTGCATATGGTGACTGAAGGTAAAATAGATAGGGATGAAGAGGGGAAGTATAAGAGGAGCTTTTGTAGCATGGATGTAGAAGCCAAAATCAGCAGCAAATGATATAGAGTTATCTGCAGAAGTGCTATTAATGAAGCAATTTTGGTTTAACTCTTTAGCATTCAGATTACTCTGTCAAATGTAATGCTTATTTATTCACATTGTTTTGAATTAATTATGCATTATCTCATAGCTTTGAGATTTTGATGATGTGATTGTTTATTTAAAAAATAACATTGTCAGGAAGGTGTGAGAAACTGGATCTGGCCAGTTTGAACATAAAATAGATGGAATAATTGGGCTGGATGTGGTTGGTTTTAATGCTAAAGGATTAAATATCTCTTGTAGAACCATTATTGATTCAGGAATGACCAATAAGATCATCTACACACAGGGAATTTTCAAGAGCTCAAGTCCAAGCCTAGTTTTCTCTGAACTGGCTCTCAAAATTGGAGTAGCAGTAGGGGACCCAACTTAAAAGAGAGGTTTTGTATCAACTGACTAAAATAAGAATTTTCTTATAAAACTGGATGTTAATCTGGACCTAAATATGACTAAGTATTAATGGGTGTATATGTACATAATAACAGGAGGATCACAAATGAACATAAGATGAAATTAAATATATATTGACACAGCAACATAGATACCAACAATGTAATCTGCACATATTAATGTACCAACATATATACATTACCAGAGGAAAAAGACAGGCTGGTGACAACTGGAATGCTTTTGATTAATACTGATCACGAGATATACAACAATGACAACAATAAAGCAACAAATGCACAACCACTCGAATTTGAGACTGTTGTGATGATAGTTGCTTAACTCTTTAGCACCTAAATCAGTCATATCTGACCCAAATATTCTACCCATTTTATGCTCAAACTGGCCAGATCTGGCATCTCACACCTACCCTAGAATGTCATTCTATAAACAAAAAATAAATAAGATATCACATCATCAAAATCTTGAAGCTATGAAATAATGCATGATTAATTCAACACAATGTGAATAAATAAGCATTACATTTGACAGAATAATCTGAACACTAAAGTGTCAACTGTAGATCAGCTCCTTATAATCAAAAGCAATCTAATCATGACAAAACTGTCCTTTTTAGCCCATGTGCGAGGAACCCATAACCACATTACTCAATGTGTCTTTTTTACTAAAATGGTAGGGAGTGATTTGAAGAAGATTTTGCTGCTATTTCTATTGGGTCAAGTGACACACAGAGGCTTTCTCCTTGGCTTGTGTGGTCCTCATTGATAGCTAAAGCAAGCAATGAATTATGTTAGTTTATTATGAAGATAGGAAACCTAATAATTGGGGCAGAGACCTTCAGTTCTCTGATGAAAAGTTGAGCACAGAACATATCAACAGAAAAAGACAGCACATATATCAACACACAGCAACATATACATGTACTGACACACTCACATGAACGAATATAATCGACATACACACCATTTGTACCAAACTGAAAGCTTATGTCATCAACACAACAGTAAAGCTATTAAATTGGTACTTACCTTACTCAGTTTCAGCTTTGTGCGAGCTTCTGTTGACATCTTCTCACAGAATCCACTAGACAGGTTCTCACGTTTGTAAGATGATAATTTCATACAGTTTCGAACATCAACAAAGTCTCGTAATCGTTGAAAGTTCTCAGATGGGTCTTCAACTAGGTTAATATAATAATAAGGTTAACATATTAACACTCGCACAAAAATTGATATATAAATTACAAATTTATGAATAAGATTTTTAGATTTTAAATACATAATATATCAATACTTCACATGTAGAGAGAGAGAGAGAGGGAGAGAGAGGGAGAGAGAGGGGGAGAGAGGGAGAGAGAGAGAGAGAGAGAGAGAGAGAGAGAGAGAGAGAGAGAGAGAGAGAGAGAGAGAGAGAGAGAGTTGTGGGCCTACAGTTTACATATAAGCAACCAGAAGCATTGGAGATTTCTTATTCTTAACCAACCAAGGTCAACCCTGATCAATTAGATCTATGATCACAGGCATTTCAACCATAACCAACACATCATTCTTTTAAATTGGTCCCCTTGTTTTTCTTTTAAAATGAGAGGTGGGTAATATGGAGAAATTGTAACTGCTATTTGAAGCGGATTGAGCAGCCTCATAAAAACTTCCCTATGCATACACAACTCTACTGAAAGCTGAGTGTAAACTTCAATTAGCACATAAGATGGAAAGTAGATTAATGTGAAATGGAAGCATTATACTTTTGAAAGCAAAGCATTTCATTTCTTATGCCATTAGAGATGAACTTAATTCTATTGTCCCATGTGGTTTCTAAACACTTTAATTTAAAAGTTGACACAGATTACACTATAATAGATGTGACATTCTTGATGTTATCAACACATTTGAAATTCTTCATGACAACTTTGTACTCTTCTAGATTCCCAATAATCCATTTGCTCAAAGACTAGACTAACAACATCTTTGACAAGTTGTTATTCTACAGCTTAGATTATAAAGCTGACCAGATGATAGTGACGTATGCTGTAAACTAAAAACTTAGCTGAAGTCACAATGTACTTTCAATCATTAATCAAAAGGCATGAATGATGGTGTAGTTACAGCCACATGGATTCACAATCCAATGATACTGGTTTCAAATCCATTGCATGACAAGTGGCCTTCTACTACAGGATTGGGTCAACCCAAGAGTTGTAGCTGAAATTTGGTAAATGGTAAAATGTACAGAAATCTTGTGGATGTGCATATATCACCATCATCATCTTCATCACCACCATCACCCTCATTTTATGTCCGCTTTCCATAATGGTATGGGTTAGACAAGTTGCCATACTTGGAGTCAGAACATATTTGGAGGTACAGCCTCTATAAACAGGTTGAAAGACTGTATCTCACTCTTGGTATCTATGGTTCACTCTACAGAGAGTATTATATGCATGTATGAACACACATATCAGCAGAAGCTAGCAGTATTAGTATATAAAAAAATCCCCTAAAACCCAATGTGGTAGTGGCTCTGTCCTGATTATATATATTTAACCCCTGTAGACTTTGCTCTTCATCTGTATGAGCTTACTAAAATAAGTATTTAAGTACTAGGATTGACATATATCATTATTATCGTTTAATGTCCACCTTCCATGCTGGCTTGAGTTGGACAGTTTAACAGGAGCAGGCCAGGCAGGAGCTTGCACCAGACTTCTGTGTCTGTTTTGGCAGCGCTTTTACAGCTGGATGTCCTTCCTAACACCAACCACCCAGCAGAGTGGACAAAATAATCAATTAAAAACCCCTTTAAGGCAGTGTCCCACTATGGCCACAATCCAATGATTAAAATCAGTAAAAGAAAAGAATTACAAATTCCTATTTCTTCCACTTGCCAAAATACAGTCTCTGTTAAAAACCAAACTAATATCTTGTAACAAAAAGCTTCAAAACTGGTGGAAACAATGAAGCAGTGGACTTTATGTCATGCAGTTGTTAGCTCCAGGCTAACTCAGACTGAGCAGATGATGATCAAAACCATTCCAGCTGTGACCAGCCATCCTGTCTTTCTAGGAAAATGTTGAATTATCTTGTTCAGTGTTTAAATTTCCCATTTCACTACAGAAAAATTATCATCATGATTTGAGGAATATTTTGCTGCTGTTATTAGTAAGTAGCAGACTGCATTTCATATATATTGGAAGGCATTTCCTACAAGCATGAGTGACTCTGTAGAAACCCACTTGTTTTGCTTGACAAGGGTTTGTATCTCTATTGCCTTCCCTATGTACTTGATTCTTTGTGTGTGTGTGTGTGTGTGTGTGCATGAGGGAGAGAGAGAGAGAGAGAGAAGAGTAGCCAAGCCTTTGACTTTCGCATGTCTCATCTCCTCCGAGACTAGGGAGACTGATGTGGTTGACACTCAGCCTGAACACCTGCAGGTAAAATGTGGGCAAAAAAGAGGAACCAAAGGACCACTAACTAATAATTGCAACATAGTTACTGAACTAAAAAGGCATCCAGGGACCAGATGGTGGCAGTGGTAGCATTCAAATGGATAGCATGTCAGGCATACAAGAAAACGCAAAGTCATGATAGGATGGAGCAAATTAGCTTTATGCTTGCAGCAAAGAAATAGGATTGTTCCAATGTCAATGATGAAGAATATTAGCAAATGCACTTTTTAACAAAGCTGATACTAAGATCTCATCATTCAATGTGTCAAACCAATACATCTAATTTAGTGTTCCAGTGTCGTAACAACACTGCTCCACCCCTAACCAACACAAGCAAAATAACAGGCTGGTCAGTGGCCTGTTGGCTTGTTTCCTTTTTAATATATTTTTAAACACACGTCAAGAAATTAATAGGTGCATATCGAAGGTGTTGTCGGTTCAATATGGGATAGTATTTCAGGTAGCCAACCTCTGTGCCATCAGTCACATCAAGCAGAAGCTGATCAACAATGAATGACAAAATGTTCCCACAAAAAGAATACTAATCCAAATACACTATTGAATTGGCTGCTTTATGTGACAGGTGTCACGGCAGACCAGGGTTACTGAACAACAGAACAAAGCCTAGAGACAAAACAAAAACAATGAAGAAGTTAGATATGTATCAAATGTTAAAGA
Source organism: Octopus bimaculoides (assembly GCF_001194135.2). Classification (NCBI taxonomy): domain Eukaryota; kingdom Metazoa; phylum Mollusca; class Cephalopoda; order Octopoda; family Octopodidae; genus Octopus; species Octopus bimaculoides. The sequence goes on from NC_068983.1 coordinate 85,897,429, forward strand.
TAATGACGGGGGGGGGGGGGGAGATCAGATACGCTATCTGCAGAGGAAACAAATAGTTAAGTCTGTATAGCATAGTTAATGTATCTCTTACTCGTTTCAGTCATTAGACTGTGGCCATGCTGAGGCATTGGCTTCAAGGGTTTAGTAAAATAAAAATTGACCCCAATACTTGTGGTAGGTATGGGGGGAGAGGAAAGTAAACATGAAGCACACACACAGCTGGCTTTCATGAAGTTCTGTTTTCACTCCCACTATGCAGCACTTTGGGCAAGTGTCTTCTAATATAGCCTTGGGCTGAAGGAAGCCTTGCGAGCCAATTTGATAGATAGAACTGAAAAAAGCCTGACATTACATATAAATAAATATAAGGCAAGTCAATAACAAATGACAAATTCAAACACAAAAACAACAGTCCAAGTTATGTTCACAATGAATATTATTAGTTTGATGCTAGTAGAAAAATGCATTAAAGGGAAGTTAAATATACGTTGTTTTGGACATAAACCCTCAATGGATATGCAGAAAGTTCAGAGAAAAGGAGAGAAGAACAAAAAAATCAAGAAAAAAGCATGTGTAATTACACATACACACACATTAACAAGCAAAACACATACTCAAGGTATTTTGCTTATTTGTCAATTTGCTGCGGCATAGCACTTCGGGGATGACTCCCTCATAACATTGGAGATCATCCCCCAAGTGCTATTCCACAGCAAACTGGCAAAGAAACAAAACACATACACTGAGTATATGCAATCGATAATGTTTACAACATTAGTGCTGCTTTTAATTCATTATTGAATTTAATCTCACATATTCATTGTCATGGCATACCGACAAAAAATTCTTACACTCATCATCGGTTAATGTCTGCTTTCCATGCTGGCATGGGTTGGATGGTTTAACATGGAGCTGGCCAAACTCCAACAGTTTTTGTGGCATGGTTTCTACAGCTGCATACTCTTCATGCCAACCACTTAGCAGGGTGTGCTGTGTGCTGTTTTACGTGCCACCAAGTCATAGACTTATGATTCGATTCATTCCCAAAATATTAGGAGTCATCACTCCTGAATTTGATCAGACGTGAGTTGTCTACCTTATCTATGACTTTCAGGTCTTTTGACACCCAGTGTTATGAGGGAGTCATCCTCCAAGCACTATGTCACAGTGAACTGGTGAACAAATAAAACATACATTGATTGTGCACAGTTGATACCATTTACAACACTAGCAAAGCTTTTAATTTGTTATGGAATACATATAATCATCATCATTGTCATTTAACGTCTGCTTTCCATTCTGGTATGGGTTGGACAGTTTGACTGAGGACTGGCAAGCCAGGAGGCTGCACTAGGCTTCAGTCTGATCTGGCAAGGTTTCTACAGTTGGATGCCCTTCCTAACGCCAACCACTTCGAGAGTGTAGTAGATGCTTTTTACATGCCACTGCCATGGGGGCCAGCCAGGCAGCACTGGCATTGGCCATGACTACAATTTCACTTGACTCAACAGGTCTTCAAGCACAGCATATTGCCCAACGATTGAAGGGTACTTTTAAACAGTCTGGTTATGCCTTTGTACCTTTTGGGATCACAGGAAAGGTTTGTCTGAAATCCCCAGCCAAAACTACAGTGATACCACCCATGAAAATGTCCTTTCCTCTCAAATCTCTTAGGCTATGGTCAACACCATCAAGTGCTCCATGGTGCAATCATCTCAGACAATCAAGCACGTTTGCTGCAAGACCTTGGCCTTTGCTGATGTCTTACAGATGTTGCAAATTGGAGTCTCTGTCCTAACTAAATTCAAAGGAAGCTTGAAAGTAAAATGAGCTGTTCGACCACTTGTCAAAAGAGTTGCTGCAATTTCAGAAGATGCTACCGCCAATGCAATGCACCCATATAGACAGACTTTTGCTAACAGAAGATTGATCAAAAACATCTTGCCACTGCCCAAAGGAGTATCTAAAAAGAACAGGCCAACATTTTGCTTTGAGTCATTCGAATGAAGCAATTATAAGCTGTCCATTGTTCAGTCAAAAGTTTTGGCTCATTGTCTGTCACATACACATTGAGATTGTTGATGTTATAGGATGTCTCCCTTAAAATTTCCTGGTCTCTTATTGGATCTGGCAAGCCATACTCCTGAAAAGGTTTTCTTCCAAGCTGAAGAACCTTGTATTCAAGAATGAGTAGAGCATCATTCTTGATGTTTTCAGTCAACTGGATTTCAAGACTTTGATTTTCTTTCTGCAATCTGTGAACAATGTCTGCACAGAAGGATTCCTGGTGCTTCTTCCACAGCTGGCAAGGGCTAGAGATGTTGCAAACTAGAAACATAATGGCTAAGAGATTTAACAACTGAAATGCATAACCTGAAACAACTGCCTCATCCAGAGTCGCATTCCAGTGACTATCATCTTCAAGGAGGCCACGGAAATGGCAAGTGCCTGTCTGTAAGAGTCAGACATGGCCATTAAAAGTTTTCAGATCTAGGAAACTCTTTGGACCATGGACTGTGTGCTAAAGGAGCCTCAAGAAATAACACTCAAAGTTGTTGGGATGCACAGTGTAGACCCTTCCCAATGCTGAATCTCTCTTGATTCTTGGATGCCCTTCAACAGTCTGACCAATGGCACGTCTCTTCCATTGTTAAGTGGTTTGTTGCCATGTGTAAGGAGGAATTTCAACCATGTTTCGTGGTCTGCTACCACAACAGCTCCTTTATAGGATCCAGTTAGCTCAAGACATCATCAAGAGGAACCACGTCCGGTTTCGGCCCCTACTCCTCTACCGTTTTGACGTGGCGGGGCCCCTCCTTTCGGAGGTGTCTTCAGCTCTGGTGTTGGGTGCATGTCTTCTTTCACTGTTTGTGACTGTTCTAATTCAACTGTGGAATGTCCCTCGCTATGGTTATTTTCCAGGAGGTTCTGGCCACACGTCTTACGGTTCATCAACCCGTGTTGTTGAATTACTTTCTTCTGACATACCTTCCCTTGGTGGATTAGGATCCAGTTAGCTCAAGAC
>NC_068983.1:85901385-85905983 GCF_001194135.2 Octopus bimaculoides
CGATTAGTTTTTCATATCTCTTCTTTCGTTTCTCTGCATTGTCGATGTTTTCTTCCCATGGTACTGTCAGTTCTAGCAAGATTCCTATTCTCTGTTCTGGGTTCCATATGACTAAGTCTGGTCTTTTTGTTGTCTTTATAAGTGGAAAAATTGCTAGACTTCCCAAATCCGTGGCCAGCTCCCAGTATCCCTTCCCTCTTTCGTCATATTTTATTTGGAGGCCTGATCTTATGTCCTTTTCCCTCCTTCTGGAAGTATATTTTCCTGCGCTTTTCCACTTTGGGGTACTCTCCTCTGTTGTATCCTTGAAGGACCTCTTGGTACAAAAGAGTAGAAGCAAATGGATCTGTGCTATAGAGCTCAAAAAAAGCAGTCAATATTGTCGAACCTGGAGCTTCAAGTTGCTGCTGGAGACATTGTGGATTGTTAAGATTAAAGTAGACTCACTGGCCATTCTCTAGATGTACAACTAGATGGATAATAGTTGGAGGCCATTCATGCAGCAGAAAGTTAAATTCTCTCCAAGCTGCTTCATTGCTGCTAATGTAGTGTGCCATCTGGTAGAATGTCACCTCATCATTCTTGTTTACCTCCTGAAGACCAAAAACAATCATGTCTGACCCCTTGTTTACATACTTGCACACTACTTGATGGATTTCACAGTTACAAAAACTTAACATTGATGTGTGCTTTGAAGATCTTTCACAGAAGGGGACAATATGGCACAATCCACCTATTGTCAAATTCAATTTCTTGGATTGCACTTGCGTTGATAGTGTCTTTATGCCTGCCTTGGCCTGGCTTGCTACGCCTGTATCTTGGATATCCATCGTGACCAGTCTCTGACTCGGTAATGAATTGCTTAGGGTAGCCTTTATTGCACTTTCCATCAACCATGCAAGGAGAGTTCCTGTTGAGAGGGCTGTATGGACCATGCACCATCTGAGTCTTGATGACTTCAAAGAATTTGTGATCCTCAGTTGTGTCAGGAAGCTCGGCACTAATGATGGAATCAGTTTGATTTGGATGAATTTTGTCTTTAAGCCAGATTAGCATGTGGGCATGCGACAGGCCTCATTTCTGCCATTCAATTATGTAGATGTGGCAAATAGTTTTACTAAAGATGCGATGTTTGGTAACGAGTGCTACCATCTTCAATAGCTTTCGCTGAAACACACATGCTAAAAGGTTGTGCCTATGGTGAGAACATTATCCTGGTAGAAGCAGGGTCTTGATTTCATCCCACTGACGGTTGCAAGTGAAGGCCACAAAGAGATCAGATTGCCCATGTGTCCTGACAAATGTCATTGCATCCTGCATTCTCTCGAGCATATACTGAGGGCCTCCTGTGAATGTAGATGGCAGACTGACCAGCTATACCATGTTGCTGACATCACAATCAGCCGCAATGGCATCATGTAGCTTTTTCTGGTTTTGTCAAATGAAGAGAAGGTGCTTGCTCTGAACTTTTACATGCACATCAACCAGGAATTGATGGAAGAGGTCATGGCACTGCAGAAGCTGGCTTGGATGGGCAGGGTGGATCATCAGCATGTAAGCATAAAAGTCATTGGCTGAGACCTTGTTAGTGGGTAGTTTTGTGGTGGGATTGACTTGTGAAATGTTAAAATGACATCCATCTTGCCCTTGCCAGAAGATTAGTGGGTACTGCAGAGCATCGTATGACCAATAAGCTTCTGATATGCAGGTCAGCATGGAATCTTGCAGGTGAATGATGATATTTCGGCGATCGTGTTGTTCACCGACCAGGAGAATGGCCACTTTATTTGTAGCTGGTGCATTGAAACAACATCCATACTCATCTACTGGTCTCTTATCTGACCTGATTACTACATGAAAGTCATCATTTGGGTGTGACTGTTCCATTGCTGTCTTAAAGCTTCTTACCAGATCATTATGGTTGTGGAGCATTTCTTGCAAAGATATCACAATGTTCCTGCCAAGAGTTTGAAAGTTTTGACATCATCTGTCACATTGCCACTGTGAATCTCCCATGAAGTAAATCTGAAGGAACTTGGTAGGCTCATTAGGCTGGGGCATGAGGGAGCCCATAAACTTCTCCGAGCACTTTAAAAGTAGGCATAAATCCAGGCTCCACAAGTTCCTTACTTGCTCCAAATGAGGTCATTTGGAAGGCTGAGTTGTACTGTCGGATGTTGTCTAGAAATCCTCTTGAATTGAGCATATTACCTTCAAATAGATCTTTGATAGGCTGTGGAGGAGGTTGAAGCAAGTGCAGCCTCACTTTGCCATTGGTACAGCACACACCAGAAGTCTCAGCTAGAAATATCCTTGCACCACAGAGGTCCCAAACCAATACTACTGAATCATTGTTGTAGCATTTTGAAGGATCATAGGAGAAAGCAGCACGTGGCTGAGAAAAACTGGAAGATTGTGGAGGTCTACGGCCAGCTGCATGTATGGCCCTGTCTTGGGCAAGCCTCTCAGCATGATGATCTGCAGACTCCATTTGCTGAGCAGTTGCCACCCTTGCTTGGTTTTGTGCTAGCCTCTTAGCTTGATGCTCTGAGGATTCCATTTGCTGAGCAGTTGCCATCCTTGTTTAAGTTTTGTAACATCCTCTGATTTTGTTTTTCCTCAGACTCACTAAGGCATGCAGCTGCCTTGTGCTTTGCACCAGAGGTCTTCTGTGACAGCCCAGCACTTTTCTTGGGTGGCATTCTGTAATGAAATGGAAAATATGATGTTACAGCTACTATTGGATGTACTGACCTTACTAAACCTTATTCAATTGTGCTACAGCTCCTCTCGCTTACATAAGTCAAGTTGTTCCAAGAATATCCGAAATCTATACTAATAAAATTCCTGGCCGTATGTATGTGTGTGTGTGTGTGTGTGTGCATGTATGCATATGTCTCCCTCTCCTGACCAAACCAATGGAATAATTCTCTACCAGTAACAGGCATGTCAAATGTGGATTAAAATGTGAAGATTTAGATGGAAAGATGGAGAGTGCCGACTTGGCCTGGTGTGTGTAATGTTAGCTTGGCTCATGTAGGGTGCATGACATCGCCTCTAACCCTTTCCAATGTTACTGGTAGAGAAATATTTCACTGGTTTGGTCAGGAGAGGGATACATAATGTACATGTACAAGCTTTAGACCTTTATAGAGGGTGAGTAATAGGAGAGTTAAGGGAGATGCACAAGAGAAAGGGAGGTTGGAAGGGTAGGGGAGAGGTTTCTCAACTCCTCTTCCCCTTTACCCAGTGGGATAATTGAGAAGGGTATAGAAGCCCCACCCCTGCTGGCTAGTATGTAATGCTAGTTATCAGCATACAATATTTTTTAATCTCTACCCAATATAATATATATATAATTACTCATATCTGATTCAAAATAGAAATATCCAGTGTTAATAAGTTGAGTTGCTCCAAGAATACTAAAAATAGATAATGTAAGTTATCAGCATATAATATTTTTCAATCCATATCCAAGTATAATACTCACATCAGATTTAAATGTGAAATATCAAGTGTTATTAAGGCGAGTTGTTCCAAAAATATTCGAAATATGTACTGGAAGTTTATCAAGATATAATATTTTCTAATCCTTATCCAAGTAGAAATAGTTACATCAGATTTAAATATGAAATATCAAGTGTACTCTAGCTAATATTATTAGGTCCATTCCACGAACAATTATTTGAATAGCTCATGTCATGGGAATATTGAACTTTAAAATTTATAAAGTTTATTGTATAAATTGAAAGATCCTAAAGTGTATATTGCTTAAAGGACCGAATGAATGAATGACTTATATCAATGTAATAAGAGTTTTCACTGGGCGTGCATCCATGTGAAGACCTTTCGTTATTTAAAGACCTTACTGTTTCTTTTCCTTCTGAAAATTTCATAAGTTGTGTGTAACACTGAATTTTAAGTTTTACATTATAGTAATTCCAGTTATTTGTGGAGGCCCCATGCTACCGCAGGGTTGCAGGGGCTCAGTGCAATCCTGGTTCAGTGACAGATCGATCAAGTTAGTAACGTGTTTGGTAACAACATCTCTCTTCTAATTAAATATTGAAAAAGAGAAAATGCCACCTTCTCTTTTGGAAGAGAAATTAATTTTGGCAGTAAGGACTAAACCACTTGTTTCATTATCACAATTAAAAAGCTTTTATCTTTATTTTTGAAAAAAAGAGGTGGAATCGTAGACGTATGAGGGAAAATTATTTAATATCATGTTTGCTTCTCTCAGAATCATTTACCTTTAAAGCAAAAAAACAAAACCGATGTGTATGACAAGCATGTAAAACATTTCTGCTTACTCTTTTTGTTCATTTGCATAAGCTGTAGAAATTAGTGTGCGTGAGCACACACAAACACAGAAAATTTCCAGACATTTAGCTGTTATTTTTAGCAGTTCATTCTCAGTTTTAGACAAGGGGATGGGATAGCGAGGGGTGTGTGGAGCAATTTTGGAATACATCACAGAAAATTTGAAATTAAAAATTCTCTTTTTCCATGTTCTTAACCTTTGTATTTTTCCATGTAGATTGAAAAACAAATTTGAAAAAAGAAAAAAATTTTTAATTTGTGGGGAGGGGGGAATT
>NC_068983.1:85906158-85909652 GCF_001194135.2 Octopus bimaculoides
AAACCTTCATGCCAGATTTGGTACAGATTGATCCAGCAGTTTGGCTTTGCATAGAGGACACACATACACACAGTGAATTTTATATATATATATAGATATATATAAGGAGTGGCTGGGTGGTAAGAAGCTTGCTTCCCAACCACATGGTTCCAGATTCAGTCCCATTGCGTGTCTTCTACTATAGCCTTGTGAGTGGATTTGGTAGACGGAAACTGAAAGAAGCCCATCATATATATATATATATGTATATATTTGTGTGTGTGTGTCTGTCCTCCCTCCTTCGCTTGACAACTGATGTTGGTGTGTTTATGTCTCCGTAACTTAGCGGTTCAGCAAAAGGGCCAACCAAATAAGCACTAGGCTTACAAAGTCCAGGGGTTGATTTGTTTGACTAAAGGCAGTGTTCCAGCATGGCCAGTCAAATGAGTGAAACAAGTAAAAGAATAAAAGAATATATATATATATATACAATGCACCCCCGCTTATTCGTGGTTTGGCATTCGCAGAACTAATAATTGTTTGCGGAAACCACCGCATATTCACAGAATCGTAAATACCGTCTGTGATTTTTTATGGCACCTTTTGTTGCAATACATACTCATTCACACTTTTTAAGGCTAAACTATTAATGATAATATATTGAATTTGCCGGTTTACTGGACCTTCGCAGCTGAAGGTCCCTCTGATTAGAATAGCTGTGCGTCATATTGCTTGATTTTTTTTAGATACAAGTACACTGTATCTTGTACCTATTATTCCTGCTTTCAATCAAAGCTTGCTAATCAGTATAGCGACTACCAGCGCATTTTAAAAAAATCATGGCTACATTTGATCATACATAATGTTCATTTCAACAGGATAATCTTTAAGGTTGTGAGCCAAGATAGCCGCATTGAAATTAAGTTACTTGCTGGTCCTTCTCTCTCTTTTGTAGGTTTTTTTGGGGGGGGAAAAACTGTGCTCAGTAGCTATCTCCAGTATTTTGTTGAGTGTTGTGTTTTTCACGGTGTGTTATTAAAGCTCTAAGATGCTGCCCAAATGCCCTACACCTTCTAAGGCTTCTGGCAGTGAACCTAAGCGCCAGAAAAAAGTTATGAAGCTCCATGAGATGGCACAAGTTCTGGAAAGGTAAAAGTTAGGCTGCAGTAGGTCGCTATTATGTTGTCAATGAAAGCACCATACACTGCATAAAGAAGAACGAGATGGCGATCAGGATAACTGCAGCAGTAAGTTTCTGTGAAAGTACCAAAAAGATAATGATAATGAGAAATAAGCACTTCGTCAGGATAGAATCTGCCTTGGCATTGTGGATCAGTGACTGCAAGAAGAAAAACATCCCCTTGAGCAGTAACATTATCCGCAAGAAAGCACGGAAATTATACCAGCAGTTTGACAGAGGAGACGGAGCAGAAGGCAATGAAGAACTGCAACTAAGACCATCGATAGCATCAGAGCCCAAAGATTTGATCGTTTCTGGAAACGGTTTACAATAAAGTGTATTTCCCTGCATGGAGAGATAGCATCAGCCAACAAAAAAGCCGCTGAGAAGTACCGTGAGACCTTCAGGCAGATCATCGAGGACAAGGGATACAAACTGGAACAGGTTTTCAGTATAAATGAGACTGACTTATTCTGGAAGAAGACGCTTTCCAGAACATACATCATGAAGGATGAAGCCAGAGCCCCAGTATTTAAAGCAAAGAAGGACAGAGTGACGCTAATTACATGTGGCAATGCTGCTGGCTTCATAATGAAATCAGGACTTATTTATTTACAAGTTTGCAAACCCAAGGGCCTTCAAAAATAAGAATAAATTCTGCTGCCTGTTCACTGGATGCACAACCCCAAGGCTTGGATTACCAAAAGTCTAACTTTGAATTGGTTCCACCAATGCTGCATCCCTCAAATCAAGGAATACCTCCAAAATGCTTGCATGGAATTCAAGGTGTTGCTTGTTATGCATAATGCTGGTGGTTACTCTTTGGATTTGAATCACAAGGGAACTCAAGTCGAGTTCTTCCCTGCTAACACCACCTCCCTCGTCCAGCCTACGGATCAAGGCGTGATCTGTGCCTTCAAGGCACTTTACACTTAGAACTCTCTCCAACACCTTGTGGATGCAATGGATTCAGATGAGAATTTCAAGTTAAAGGAGTGCTGGCGTAACTTCATGATCGCAACGTGCCTGTCAGTCATCCATGCTGCTCTTAAAGACATTAAAAAAGAAACCATCATCGCATGCTGGAAGAAGGTGTGACCAGAATGTGTCCAGGACTACGAGGGCTTCTCACCTGAAGATATTCAGCACAAGGCTGTCAACAATGTGATGAAACTGGCAAAGGTACTTGGTGGTAAAGGTTTTGACGACATCACACAAGATGAAGTCGACGACCTCATCGATGCCCAATCTGAAACCCTGACAGATGAAGATTTGTTGGAGTTAACAAAGACTGTCAGCAAAGAGGTGGCGGAAGTGCCAGATCCAGAGAAAGAGGAGGATGAGGACAGCAAAGGAATTGCAAAGGATGGCGGAAGCATAGGATCCCTATATGGTTCGGTCTCTCCAATTTAAAAATGTCATCGATGCTGCCATACAGACATATAAAACTCTCATCAACACCATGAAGAAACAACGACAGCAACTTCTCATCACAATGTTCCTTAAGCTCACCAAGAAAGCCTTGCAGGAAGATACGACATCCCCTAAAACACCTGAAGAGCTTTAAATCTTCTTTGCTGTGCAGTCATTACCTTCATTATTTTCATCATCGTCGTCTTAAATCAATATCATTCATTATTTGTGAGTAACCATACATTTTACTTCAATTTTTATTAAATTAATAATAATTTAATAAAAATTGAAGTAAAATATACAGTTACTCACCAATAATGAATGAAGACGACGATGATGAAAACAATGAAGGTAATGACTGGACAGCAAAGAAGATTTAAAGTTCTTCAGGTGACACCTCTTCAGGTGTTTTATTAAATATTATATATATCTATATATATATATAATGGATAATAAAACGAATGGTTTACACCTGGTAGCTTATTGGTAAAGCAGTCACTTTCAGAGTGATCTTTAGATATATAGCAAATGAAAGACAGAAGATGGAATATACGAGAATTTATTATTAATCATGACAATTGTTTCAACACATCTAGCATCGATTCCTCTTGGGTGGGACACTCAACAACTGGTTCAGGAGCATCTGGTGGTGCAGATGTATCTCGTCGAGTGACAAATAAATACAACTCGTTAAAATGACTGTTCTGCAATGTAACTTTCTGTTTTGTAGAGAGAAAAACAGCCAGACGGAGGAAATATCTTCATTTATATAGAAGATCAAAAATAAAGACCAGTTGTTGAGTGTCCTACCCAAGAGGAATTGATGCTAGATGTGTCAAAACAATTGTCGTGATTAATAATAAATTCTAGTATATTCCATCTTCTGTCTTTCATTTGCTTATATATATATATATATATATAT
>NC_068983.1:85910797-85911772 GCF_001194135.2 Octopus bimaculoides
AGTAGAGGGAAGAATGAGAGGGTGAGATAGATATAGAGATAGAGAGAGTCGCATTAGAAAAATAGTTAAAACTTACTGTATAAAGGTTAACGCGTGCGTTCTGTCGTGATACAAACAATATATGAGTATATGCATATATATGTACATGTATGTACATACCTTCATCCACATGTACATATAGATACATAACTGGGTACATGACGTGGCAAAAGAACATGGACAAAATGATAAACAAGGTACAACAAACAAGCAAGCCACATAGAAACATCTCCTTCATCAGCTGCCACCATTAAAACACCATATATATATATATATTTATATATGTAATATTTAATGTTTATATTTTAACATTTATATGGACCAGCTCCAATATTCGTGATTTTTCACTATTCGCGGGTGCTCTAGGAACGCACCCACGATGAATACGGGGGGGCGGGGCTACTGTATGTGTGTGTGTGTGTATGTATATATATACATACATATATATATATTTATATGTATAAATTCCCCTCAGCCTAACCCACACTCCACCCATGCTTCCCCCCTCCCAACACCCTCACATTACACCACGCTACACCATATCACACAACACACCACCACGCACACACTAGCACTGACCAATTCCCATTTCCATCCCCACATTTTTACACCTACATACGTTAAGATCACCAGCATTCTCTCACACACGCACCTTCTCGTCTTGGGGTCACCACTTCTTTGTTATCTCCCCTTTTTCTTAGCTCTCCTGTGTGATCCTTCTGTCCGGCATTCGCCATGATAGATCACTGACCACTACATTTATATTTTTCTCTTTCCTTGTTTCTTTCTCTTGAAGAGCGTAGACTCAAAACGTTAAAAACTTTCTCTATTCCCGAGCATTATACTAATACATCCATTTGTTGTTTACACCACCTGTCTTCGTCTGTTGTTTTTTTTGTAAATTCTCCCATATATATATATATATATATATATATA
>NC_068983.1:85912897-85924728 GCF_001194135.2 Octopus bimaculoides
AAGCTGACACTTGGGTTGTAATCAATTAAATTAAGAAGGAATTTGAGAGCTGAGAGAGAGAGAGAGAGAGAGAGAGAGAGAGAGAGAGAGAGAGAGGGGTCAGAAGTCTGGAGTATGAGCTGGGGGTAAAAACCCTGGAAAGCAGAGGAAGAAAGCCAATACCTGGAATAAAGCAATAGAACAAGTTGAGGGGTTCCAAGAAAAGAGGAAGGAAGTAGAGTGGCAAAGAGGAAGTAGCTGAGAAGGGAGACAAATAATAGGGTTGCCTAAAAACACTACTACATATTCTTACTTGGGAAAAGCCATTAGTAGTAAGAAGATTGTATACAAACACATACAGCCTTACTAGAGCAGAACGGATGCAGCATACATTCAAACATAATACCATTATTTACAAGCCTCCCTGCCCCCACACACCGATAAGTATATTATTATTATGCAGGCACAAATATATAGGAATATATACACACACACACTATATACATATATATATATAGGCATAAGTGTGGCTGTATGGTAAGAAGCTTGCTTCCCAACCACATGGTTCTGGGTTCAGTCCCACAGCGGGGCAATTTGGGCAAGTGTCTCCTACTATAGCTTTGGACAGACGAAAGCCTTGAGAGTGAATTTGGTAGATGGAAACTGAAAGAAGCCCATCATATATATATATATGACAGGCTTCTTTATATATGTATATATATCGATATGTGTCTTTGTGTCTGTCCCCGCTACCATCGCTTGACAACTGGTGGTGGCGTGTTTACATCCCCATAACTTAGTGGTTCAGCAAAAGTAATTGATAGAATAAGTACCAGGCTTTAAACATATATATATATATAAGTTCTGAGGTCAATTCATTCAACTAAAATTTCTAATGACTAAAACAAGTAAAAGAATAAAAGAGTGTATCATCGTCATCATCATAAAATATCCACTTTCCATGCTGGAATAGGCTGGATCATTTGACAGGGTCCAGTAAGCCACAGTGTCCGTTGTCAAGCACCAAGCCCAGCTTTGGCATGGCCTCTATGGCTGGATGTCCTTCCTACCCCAACCACTTTACAGTGTGTACTGGGTGCTTTTTTTTATGCCACTAGCACTAGTGAGGTTGCCAAGTAAATTGCAAAACAAGAAAAGATCAGGAAAAAGGGAAATGCTTCTAAATGAATAAACAGAAGGAGAGAGGACACCATGTGAGATTAGAAAGGAGGGGGTAGGGTGGGGGAAAGCAGAGCTATAGGAAGTTGAGGCATTCATTCAGTTACATTGGCCACTGAAGAATAAGATACCCCCAAAGTTGAAGGTTTATTAATCCTTCAATGAAAGACAAGCAATAAACAAGGATCCAAGTGAATCAATTATGTCCACCCCTTCCCATATACCTCATATCTACGTGATAAAAGGAAAAGCGTTTTGTAACAAAAAAAAAAAAATCTATATTTGTCAGCTAATTCTTTTATTCTTTTACTTGTTTCAGTCATTTGACTGCAGCCATGCTGGAGCATTGCCTTGTTATTTATTCTAAATTAATTAAAATAGATTTCCTCAACACCATGACATCACCTATTTCTAGTAGATCAAATATTTATAATCGGTAATTATATAACTAAAAAACACACACACACACACCTGCTATAAATTCAGATTATTAGATGTTTCAAATTCCTTTTTTTTCTCATAACAAACATGAGCAGGTTGAAAAAGCTAAGCATGCGTGTGCGTGGTTTACTCAAAGTTAGGAACCGATACACAAAAATTAAACCAGTGAATCACTCCCTACTCAGTGCCTACAGTTCTATCAGCCCCAGACTTGTTGGTTTCTTATACAACTGCAGAGACATTAGGGAGTGAAGTGAGTGAAAATGAGTGTCTAGAGCAGTGGTTCCCAGCTGTGACTGGCAGACCCCTGGTGGTCCATGAACTAAATTCAAAATTTCACATACATACATATATACACACACACACATACATAAGGATAAGCAATATCAAAAGGGGCCAGTGGGAAAACTCATTTAATTAAAAAGGGTCCTTGGTAGCGAAAAGGTTGAGAACCACTGGTCTAGAGTACCTTGATTGAGGTACTATCATTACCTCAATGAATCTGCTGAGCAAGCCTATGTCCAAAAATATTCCAGTTATGATTATCTCACCTTTAGCCCTTTAGCAGTTAAACTGGCCATATCCAGTCAAAATATTCTACCTATTTTTAAGTCCAAACTTGTCAGGTTCAGATTCTCACATCCATCCTGTAGTGTCATTCTAAAAATAGCATTCACATCACCCACAGCAATGTGAATAAATAAGCATTTGATACAGTAATCTGAATGCTCAAGGGTTAGTTAGAGATTACATTATCAAATCTGTCCTTTACTTTCTCCAAGGTAAGGTGTAATTTGAGGACTGCTAGTTTTAGCAGTCAAGCTACTATATAGAAGCTTTCTCAGTGAAATGTAAAGTATGATATCTAGATCTAAAAGAGGTTGTCTTACAGTGGTAACATAAATAAGTCTTGGTGCTTGCTAATGATTTAGAGAACTGGGTCTTGATACTATCACCTAGGCACATGGTGCCAATATTAGCAATACTGGCCACAGCATGTACCACATCCTACTGCCATAGTGACACAGTTTAAGCCATGCACAAGTGTATTGTTTATTCATGACTATATGTTAACTATGTCAGTATGTCATGACTAAGTGGTGAGTTGAATATTGCAATTCTGGGGGCTCAGCAAGCTGTAAAAGTTTTATTCTGGTTGCTATATATTGTGGAAGTTTCGGATTCTTGACCTGCGTGTGTGTGTGTGTATCAGCATTGCTTTTATGTGCACTTTTTCCATGCTGGCGTGGATTGGTTAAATTATTTAGGCAGCAGTGTATGGCCAGTTGTCTTTCTTGTTGCAGCAACTAATACTTATTTACAAGTGAAGTACTTTATACCATGTCGGTTTACACATGACAAAACCACCAAACCAATGGACATATTAAGAGTGGTTGCCACTGTTTTTTAATCAGATGGCGATGATGTGAAGACAAGTGGTAACACATCATACTTATGCCAGGCTTCCATACAGTCACTCATCAAGTATTGGTTACCCCAAAGTGCCATGTGGTTGTAAAGCAAACTTAACTATACAAACACATACACAAATTTATGTTTATATTTTCTATGCTTACATAAAGTGTGAGGGTCTTTTGATGGGTGCCTCAACAGAACTTATTCATTATCAGTCAAACAAACTGGAAATGACTTATGTGGTCAGTAAGCACGCCTCTTAAACTCAGCCATTGGAGCTTATGTAAAATGCAAGTAAAGCTGACATCAACAGGATTTGAACCGAGATCAACTATACCTTTTTAAAGACACAACAAGGATGAAAAGGCAATGTTGACTTCAACAGGGCCCAAGTTCAAATTCTACTAAGGCCAATTTTGCTTTTCATTTTTTGGGGGTACCAGTCACACACTGGGGTTCATAATTGGATAATCCCTTCCCTTCAACATTGTGTGCTTTGAGCCTTTGTTAGAGACAATAATTTATAGCTGAACTTAGCCAAATATGACTCTTAAAATAAGAAAAATATGCCATTTATGAAACACAACAGTCTTCAGTCTTCAGTTGGCAGTGGATTTCAGCACTCAACAGCCAAACAGACACATGTAAAACACAAATGCCTATTTTTATTCAGTCATTACATTTTATTGAAATATTCCAACACACAATGGCTTATTAGACAAGCTGCTGTACATGCAGCTATTATTATTAATTTTATTCATGAATATATGAATATATAATAGATAGATGATTATATGGATAAATAAAACAATAAACAGATCGATAATTTCTACATGTGGGTATTGGAATCAGGGTATCAGCATGCAGTGTTGTAAACGTTTTAGAAAGTAAAAGGCGATTATGATAGGGTCAGAAAAACAGTGGGGAGGCAAATGTTTTGAAGAGGGTCTTCCAGCACATTCATCATATTTTATGAGACCATTCCCTTTATAGCTGTTTACTGTTACCAATGAATATCAATGGTCATTGTTTAGCTAATTCTTTTTTCAAGTGCTTATTTATTTAATTTAATTTTTTTTTTATAAATTCATGTTTTGTTATTTAATTTTAAATTGCTCTATTGGATGTTTATGAATGAGATCAATTTCTAGCGAGTGGAAAGTGTGCCACAAACATATCAAGGAAACATTCACTTTCATTGAGTTGTTATGCTAGACAGCATATGGGCTGTTGTTCGTGGTGGTGGAGGTGGTAGTAGTGATGGGTATCCCACCTATCTCGCCACCCCATTCCCACTCGCAACATTCAATTTGCAATTATCAATAGCATGCAGGCCACCATTGCCACCACCATTACCACAAAAAGAAACAAAGGGAGAGGGAAAGAAAGTTACGAAGTAATACATACATTGCCACCATCGAACACCCACTCCCCACCCATGGCTTGAGACATATAGAACTGAACAGTCTGATCCTTTGTGATGAATTCAGTAAACCAGACTAGAGTAGCTGAGACTAAGGGCCACCTATCCCCTACTTCCTTGCTGCATCACAGGAGTGCACTTTTTGGTGAGGCAGAGAGCATAAAAACACCATTCACTACTAACAAACACATGCACTTTAGAAATGTCCAACCTTAAATGAATCATGGACAGGTTTCCATTAGATTTCTCTCTGAATGTTAAAATATCCAATAAGGCTATTTTCACAACAGAATAACAAATAATGATGATGATGATGATGATGATGATGATGATGATGGGGATAATAAAAGCTACGTGCATCATATGCAAATGGATACAACACTGATGATGATGATGACTGAAAGACTTATCGGGCTTGATCTGGTATATGAATAAACAGGATATAGAATAAATGAGATATTTTTCTGAAGGAGGAGTCAGAATGAGTCAGATCTAAATGAATGAATAAATGGTACACTGTTCTTACCACAAATTACCTTTGTTGTTGTTGCTACTGCAATAAGTTTTATTATCATTATTATTATTAGTATTTATAATTCCTGATCTGTGAGATACAGAAAGAGTTTTGGGTTTTTTTTTCTTCTTTCAATTAAAAATAGCTTAGAGAAATGTGTGTGTGTTGTATACACACAATTAACAGTGGAAGAACCAAAGTTTTTGGTAACTATTACTTTGAGTTTCATAGGGACACTTATACCAAAAAGTCACCTTTATTGAATACCTTTTCCTTTTAATGGTAGAAGGAAGTCATATATCATCATCGTCGTTTAACGTCCGCTTTCCATGCTAGCATGGGTTGGACATATATATGTTTATGTGTGCGTGCACACAAACACACACATATGATCAAATAGACCTCAAAGAAGCTGGTATTGGTCTGCATTGGCAAGATTCATTGTCATCAACCCTTAAAGTCAACTTTCCATGCTGGCAAGGGTTGGATGGTTCACTAGAGCTGGCACACTGAGGAGCTGCACAAAGTTCTAGCCTGATTTGGCTTGGTTTCTACAGCTGGATGCCCTTCCTAATACCAACCACTTTACACCGCATGAATGCTTTTATGTAGCACCAGCATGAGTGCTTTTTGTGTGGCCCAAGCACATGACTCTTGCAGGCCAATCCTCTTCACCAGGGCATGTGGCATTAACACTTCTGTTGTGGTAGATGGGTCTTCTCGAGTATAGCAAGGTGTCAGCTATCTCGGTCCTTAAGTTTCAGTGTCTGGAGGTCATCCTTCTTTACTTCATCCCATGTCCTCCTAGGTCTCCCCCTTCCACATATTTCTCCCTCTCAGTAAAATCATTAAAAAGAGTACAGTGAATTTGATGTGAAGGGGCGGAAAATCCAACATTTCGGACAATGTTGTTCTTAAGAGGAAGTCGAAAGGAGAGCAATAAATGCAAGACAGCAGAGTTTAAGATTCTCCATGTTGCAGCCAGTATTTAGAAGATGTAAAACTCTGCTGTCTCTCATTTATTTCTCTCCATTCAACTTTCCCTGAAGAACTCTATCCAAAACATTGGATTTTTCACTCCTCAATAAATTCATTGTAGAGACCTTCGGCAATATGCTGTGCTTGAGAAGACACATCAAGCCAAGTGAAATTGTAGTTGTGGCTAAAGCAGGTGTCACATAACTGGCACCCATGCTGGTAATATGTAAAAAGCAGCCATTACACTCTTGGAGTGGTTAGCGTTAGGAAAGGCATCCAGCCATAGAGACCATGTCAAATCAGATAGGAACCTGGTGCAGCTCCCCAGCTTACCAGTTTCAGTTAAACCGTCTGACGCATGCCAGACTGGAAAGCGTACATTAAATGATGATGATCATTGTTTAATGTCTTCCTTTCATGCTGGCATGGGTGGGATGGTTTCACAAGAGCTAGCTAGGTCAAAGCCTGCACCAGACTTCTTTGACTGTTTTGGCAGGATTTTTACAGCTGGATGCATCAACCACTCAGCAGGGTGGATTTAGTGCTTTTTAAGTGGCACAAGCACAGGCAAGGTCAGTTTTGGCAAGGCTTTTACAGTTGGATGCTTTTCTGAACACCAACCACTTTACAGTGTGGCCTGGGTGCTTTTAAGTGGCGCTTGTACTGACATGGTCACCAAGTACTTGGCAAACAAACAAAAAAAAAAAAAACTTTCAAGAGGGGAGGAGGCATTGGAGGAGGTGATCTTGTGTTGGATGATGAAAAGATTATAGTGAAATAAATACAGGTGTCTTGCAGTAGAAGTACTAGGATACCCAGCCAGAGAGAGAGAGAGATCAGGAATGAAGAAAGAAAGAGGTGTGCTACTGCAGAGGAAATACATGGTTACCCAACCCAAGGGAAATGCAAGAGATGGAGATCGAGTGGAAGACAGCAAGATAGAGATGGTGGTAAAATGCCGGGCATAATACTCACAAGGAACAGGGATCAGAATATAAATGGGATAGTTGGGTAAAGGAAGAGAGAGATATAGATGGTGGCAGGATATTGTGAAGGGAGTGTGATTAAAGAGTGCAAGTAAGTGGTGAAAACCCATAAGAGGATGTAGAATGCATGACATCAGGATAGAGATGCAGGGCTTGGATATTACGGAACAGAGATTGTGTGACCAGGTAAGGATGATAAGGAAGAACAGATGACTAACAGCATTAGGGCTTGATGAGATTAAGAAAAGGATGACGTGATTGAAAACATAATGAGGGAAGATGAAGTGGTTACAGAGAATGTCGATGAAGTTGTGTTGGATGAAGGTATTCAGGAGAATGATGCTGGTTTAAGATTGAGAATGTAGAGGTTACTTAGCAATGTAGATAGAGGAATGTTTGTAAACATCACTGATATGATCAAGAAACTTCTGCATGTTGAAGCAAATGGGTTCAAGGAAGTGGATAGAATTTTGCTCAGGAGGTGGACTCGTCTACATAGGATGGAGTGTAGGTTTTGAACCAAACCATAAAAGAGGAAATGTAGTGAAAGAACCTTGGTGGAAAAGAAAGAGAAAGCAATAAATGAGCACACTATGGAAGCATATCAATATCCTGGAAAGGAAGAAAGGTGAAATCAGAAAGAAGGAGAAATATCAGGAACTAGAATGTATATATAAGATCAAGAAAAAGGGGTTAAATGTAATCCTTGAAGAGCTCAAAGACTGGAGGCTAAAGTCACAAAAATTAAGACATGATCAAAGAATTGAACAAGTATAAGATCAATAGATTCTTTTGGACAAGATGCACTGAGGTATTGATATGCAGTGCTCAAGAACAAGCACTGAGAACTAATTACACCAAGTCCCGCCAGGTGTCACTGAGAGTAATGAGTATAAGATCTTGTGGAATTTTTCAATCTGGTGTGATTCAGTGATTGATGCTGAGAGACCAGACGTTGTAGTTGATAAAATGATGAAGGAAACGAAGATCACAGATATTGCCATATCTGGGGATGTGTGAGTGAATGATAAAGAGCTGGAAAAAAATTTAAACGTGCAAGCTACTAAAAGATGAGATTGTATGAATGTGGGCAATGAAGAAAGTAACTGTCATTCCAGTAGTTGAAGGGGCATTAGGAGCATTAACAACCAGGCTTGAGAAATTTTTATGAGAAATTGGGACGAGTGTGGAACATGCTCAGAAAACTGCTTTATTGGGGACAGTAAAGATTTTGAGATTGGTACTTGGATGTTAAGTACCATGGAAGAAGACTCTGCAAGACCCTTGACAACAGATCGTTGTCCGTTCTTACAGAATTAGCCCCTCCCCAACAATTTCCCCTTCATGACTGAAATTGCCTTTAATGATAGTAATAATATCTGGCTGCATATATACAAAGGAGAAATTAAGAGGATATATATGTGTGGTGTTATATATGTATGTATATGTGCCCTGTGGGTTTATATGTATATATTTACATATATGTGACTGGGCATGTATGTGTGTGTCTGTAGATATGTATATATTGTCTTTGAGTATATATGTATTTATGTACATATGTATAAATATGTGTGTGTGTGTACATGTATGTATGTATACACAATCTGTGCCAGTATGGAAAAATTAAAAATGGATGTTAATTGATGATGATGATAATGTATATACTGAGTTGCCAAAAGGGTATCAAAGCAGGCACTGGACTGCCTGAGGGACTCCACTCCTTGATTTGTTGTTAAGGCTGATTCCCTGGGCCTTTTCTTTTCCCAAAGCACTCACGAGGAAGTGAGGGTTTGTGCTTGGAGTTTCTTCCATAACATGTAGAGAAACAGAACTAGGCCCTTGACAGGTGCTACTACTTCTCCTCTGGGTCTGAGTAAACCCGAGAACAATAATGGCTAAGAGAAGGTTTCACATTCTTCAAAATCCTGCAACTCCTGAACCAGGGTCCCACTACCGGATGAAGTTTGAAGTTATACTCAGGACACCGAGCCACAATGGTCCGACCTCCATATCTAAAGAGTGGGATCTGATTGCGTGGACTGACTCTCACTTTAAAACCACTAATCGCAGACAAAATGAAAAACCCTGCAGTGATGGAGAAGTGATGAAAATGACAGGTACTAGATAGTACTGGCAGTTGCAGCCTCAATTCCACCTTTAAATGGTCTCTTTCTTCCACATGATATTCAGCCATCATAATCTGAATATCAATAATGGTATGCTAATGATTTCACATAGGTCAGTCACTGTGCAAACAAGTTTGGAGCAAGGATTTATGGTTAAGGTTAAATAGCTAAAGGAGAAGTCAACAAACTGAATTTGTGAATTAATTTTCCAGAAGAATTTTTAATTAATAATCTTTAAACCTGAAGAAATTTTATAAAAAAATGAGAACAAAATTAAAAGTTAAGGGGAGAGACTACTTATTTTCTTGGCATACTTCCGTCTACATTTTTTAATTTACTCACAAAATTTTCTAACTTTGAAAATTTTGTACAACTTAAGAAATTGAAACAACAAGCAAAAATTCTTAAGTGTTCATCATTATTTCCCTTCTGTTCTTTCAAGTTTTGTCACATATATAATGCATGATGAAGTGATGTGGTTGTATTTATTTTATTAAACACTGACAATGCTGGACATACACACACCTGCTGGTGCCACATAAAATGCACCCAGTACATTGTGTAAAGTGGTTGGCATTAGGAAGGGCACCCAACAGCTCTCTGGCTTGCCAGCTCCTGTCAAACGGATGTTAAATGATGTCTTCCAAGACATCACAAGCTTACCCCTTTAACAACTGAGTGGTCTGGAGCAATGTGAAATGAGGTGTTTTGCTCAAGAACACAACACACTGCCAGTTTCAGAATTAAAATCACAATCTTACAATCATGAATGTAACAACCTAACCACTAGACCATACTTCATTTTACTATGGCTTGGAGTGAGATTTAAAAAGAGGCAGAATTTTTGCAACCACATACACTTTCTGTTACCAACTCTTGACAGTTTTTTTTAACTGAAGAATTTCTATTTTTTCTCACTGGTTTCCCAAAATGCCATGTGCAGAGGAATAAACACCATATAGTTTCAAAGCAACACAGTCATACCTGTGACTCTCTCTCTCTGTCAGTCTGTCTCTCTATATCAGGGGTTCCCAACTGGGGTCCACAGAAGCTTTAAGGGGGTCCATGAGTAAAAAAAAATTGTAATTTGTGGGTCCATATATAAATTTTGTACCTGCATTTATTGAAATTTTCAAGATTTGTATTTGGAATTTATGGTATGAATGTAACGAAGTTGTTTCATTCTTAGTTTTTACTAACCTACAAACAAATATATTATTTCAAAATTTTACATGTGCATTTATGGGGTCTACAGATGATAAGATAGCTTTCAGGGGTTCAGGGGTTCCAAAAGCAAAATAAGGTTGGGAACCCCTGCTCTATATATATGTTAATAGTGCAGACATGGCTGTGTGATAAAAAGTTTGCTTCCCAATCACATGGTCCTAGGTTCAGTCTCACTTTGTAGCACCTTAGGTGTCGACCAATCATGCACAAATATATAAGCACATAGGTATTTATGTACAAAATGTTTTTTATAATGGTTCTGAATCAACCAAAGCCTTATGAGTGGATTTGGTAGACAGAAACAGAAGGTGGCAAGCTGGCAGAAACGTTAGCACGCCAGGCGAAAATGTTAAGCAGTATTTCGACTGCTGTTACATTCTGAGTTCAAATTCCGCCGAGGTCAACTTTGCCTTTCATCCTTTCGGGGTCAATAAATTAAGTACCAGTTATGCACTGGGGTCGATATAATTGACTTAATCCCTTTGTCTGTCCCCTCTATGTTTAGTCCCTTGTGGGCAATGAAGAAATAAGAAACTGAAGGAAGCCCACCATGTGTGTGTGTATGTGTATGCATGCACATATTACTGCCTCCTTCCTTGATATAGCATAATAGTGGTGAGTGTCACCATCAAGGCATCCTTTGTTCTCAATCTTTGATGAAAACATGTTTTAGTCATGGGGAAATAATACCTTGCTTGGAAATGGGTGAGGGTTGACAACAGGAAGGGCATCTAACTAGAAAATCTGCTTCAACAAATTCCATTCAACACATGAGAGCATTGAAAAGTGGATGTTTAAAAAGCTAGTTGCTCAGACCTACGGTCAAAAGGAATTCCATTTTGTATTTTAGAATCTTTTCTTTATAATTAAAGAAATGACACATTGGATAGAAATGTGTGATATGAAAGAAATTTGATTGTTATTCCAAGCAAGACAAGTGAATATCCAGACACTTTCCCCTCAATGGCTCATCTTGGTTCTTGTTTAAGCTCCAGTTCGCTTCTAACTGAACAAACCTATGAAGTACATTAGAGCCATAACCATCCTGTGTCTTTTTTTTTCTTTGCTTTATATTACAACCAAATTGTTTAATATCTTAAGATGCTAGGGTGTGATTTAAGGATGATTTGGCTGCTATTTCCAGTAAATTGAGAGCTCATTAAGAGATTTCTCTATACACAGGCTTAGTAATTATTTTTTTGACACACAAGGCTGAACACTGAGACCATTTAATGTTGAGGTCACCCTACATGGAGTAAAGTATCAACAGGTAAATGATGCTGATCTTAACATCTCCCAATTTCAGTCCCTTGCACCAACCTATCTCCTATCATCATCATCATCATCATCGTTTAACGTCCGCTTTCCATGCTAGCATGGGTTGGACGATTTGACTGAGGACTGGTGAAACCGGATGGCAACACCAGGCTCCAGTCTGATTTGGCAGAGTTTCTACAGCTGGATGCCCTTCCTAACGCCAACCACTCAGAGAGTGTAGTGGGTGCTTTTACGTGTCACCCGCACGAAAACGGCCACGCTCGAAATGGTGTCTTTTATGTGCC
>NC_068983.1:85924937-85935293 GCF_001194135.2 Octopus bimaculoides
CGGGTCTTCTCACGCACAGCCCATTTCCAAAGGTCTCGGTCCTATCTTGTACATATTTTCTTTTACCATTTCATTTTGTTTCTTTCTACATAAGTTTACTCCCACTTTTCGAGACATATATAAATATTATATGGCAAAACTGTGTGGTCTAGTGATGAAGGTTTAGCACTCACAAAGTGTATGAGAGAAGACTGTGCTGGTTTGGTCATGTGATGCGGATGGATGCCGACAGCTCCATAAAGTGCCAATCTCTCAAAGTAGATGGAATATGTGGAAATAGCAGACACAGGAAGACATGGGATGAAGTACTGAAAGGTGATCTCAGGATGCTGAACCTTCTAGATGAACTCCCTAGCATAAGGCCACTCTCCCTAATGAAGAGGATTGGCCTGCAAGAGTCATGTGTTGGTGCTACATAAAAGCACCCAGCACACCCTGTGAAGTGGATGGTGTTAGGAATAGCATTCAGCCATAGAAACCATGCTGAATCAGATTATTGCCTGGTGCAGCTCTTCGACTTGCCAGCTTTGGTCAAACCGGCCACACCATGCCTGCACGGGCAATGGACATAATAAACGATGACGATGATGGTGAATAGAAAGATTGTGGCTCTGATTCCTGGACTGGGTGGTGTGCTGTGTTCATAAGCAAACCACTTCATTTCATGTTGCTCCAACCCATTAAGCTGTAAATGAGCTCCCACAACAACTAGGAAGTTAACCCTACAACAGACTAGTGCCCCATTCATTTATCAGGGAGTGCTGTAATCTCAGTTACTTACATATGAGGGAAACAGGGTCAAGTGAAGTTCTGGCCTCACAGGTCTTACGGCAACATTTAGAAACCCTATTACTGATAATTTCTGGAATGGCTACCCATTAAAGGCTTTAAAGATAATCTGTATATTTTTACAGAAGTGGTGATATTGTAATTACATTACAAAATAGAATCAAGATGATAGACACAATTACTGGCTCCCATAATGTCTTTAGTTGAAATAGCTAAGCCAGTGTAATTCTTTTAAGCTTTTGACTGGCTTCTGAGCAATATTATAGCAATTTAGCATTGCTATGACAATTATTATCAGACTAGTGTAATTTTTGTCATGAGAAAGGAGGAAAGATGCTGTGATGTTTCCAAGTTTATTTGGGAGAGCTAGTGTTGGACTATTCAAAGAGGCATCGTTTCAAAAGATACACCATGCACAACATTTGACATTTGTGTTAAAGGGATGGTTGTACTGGGGCACCACCTTGAGAGTCTTTTAGTAGAACAAATCAGTTTTTTCTTAAAGCTTGGTACTGATTCTATTGGACTCTTATGCTGAATTGCTAAGTTATGGGGACTAAAACAAACCAACACCTGTTGTCAAGCGATAATGGGGGACAAACACACGTTTTTTAACACAGTACCGCCATTAAAACAACAGAAAAACTGGGCAATATTACCCTTACAAGGCAGAAAAAGTTGTCAGCAAACAGCCATGTGAGTTGAATCCAAATCCCCAAAGACACCAGCTGAGTGCTTTACCATTAAGCTCAACATTTCCGTCGATTTTAAATGCTAGATAGCTAGCTTATTGAAATATAACAATCACGTGTGTATATAAACAAAGTTACATTTACTTATATACAGACATAGTTGTTACATACATATTACAAATACAACAGCTTCTTTCAGTTTCCATCTACCAAATCCACTCACAAGGCTTTGAGGTTTCATGGAGGTGCAATGGCCCAGTGCTTAGGGCAGTGGACTCGTGGTCATAGGATCGCGGTTTCGATTCCCAGACCGGGCGTTGTGAGTGTTTATTGAGCGAAAACACCTAAAGCTTCACGAGGCTCCGGCAGGGGATGGTGGCGAATCCTGCTGTACTCTTCCACCACAACTTTCTCTCACTCTTACTTCCTGTTTCTGTTGTGCCTGTAATTCAAAGGGTCAGCCTTGTCACTCTGTGTCACGCTGAATATCCTCGAGAACTACGTTAAGGGTACACGTGTCTGTGGAGTGCTCAGCCACTTGCTCGTTAATTTCATGAACAGGCTGTTCCGTTGATCGGATCAACTGGAACCCTCGACATCGTAAGCGACGGAGTGCCAACAACGAGATTTCGCGATTTTTCTTTTCTTTTTCATTTAAACAGCTTTACCTTCATTTAGACCCAAATATCTACATGATGCATTATTCTCCAGCTTATGTACTAACTTCCCTTCCATGGTGAGTAACAAATCATCCTCACAGTATTATCAGGAGGTGGCTTTATATTTGAGTATTTGAGTTCAAATTCTACTGAAGTCAAGTTTATGCTTCATCCTTCTAGGGGTTGATAAAATAGGTATCAGGTGTGCACTGCGGTTGACGTAATTGACTAGATCCCCACCTCTAGAATTTTAGGCTTTGTGCCTGTAGCAGAAAGAATCATCATCAAGATAATGGAGTGACAAACAGAATGTCTATGGTACTTTTTAAGTTCTCAGTTCAAATTCTTGAAGGGTTGACAATAACTTTTATTTCAAAGGGTAATTAAAACAAACACCAGTGTTGTACAAGGGATCAAATCAGTCGTTGTCATCGCCATCATCATTATTTAATGTCCATTTTCCATGCTGGCATGTGTTGGATGGTTTGACAGGAGCTGGTAAACCAGAAGACTGCACCAGTCTTCACTGCCTCTTTTGGCATGTTTTTATGGCTGGATGCCCTTCCTAATGCCAACCACCTTACAGAGGGGATCAAGTACTTTTTATGAGGCACTAGCACTTTGTGACTTCAACCAATATAAGAAATAAATCAGGATTGATGGTAGAAACTTAGAGCAGTAGCAGTAGAAAAGAAAAAAAAAAAAAGGTGTTGTAGAATTTTGACATATTCTGAGCTTAAACCTCGATGGGTCAACTTTGTCTTTTATATGTCTGGGGTTGATAAACTAAAATATTGCTCTAAGCACTAGCATCAATAAAAGGGACTAATATATCTTCCAGAAGTGTTAGAGCATTTTGAACAAAATGCCCTGTAGAATTTATTCCAGCTCTTTACATTCTGAGTTCAAATACTAAAGTCAACATTGCCTTTCATCCTTTCAGGGCCGATAAAATTGAAATACCGGTTAGGCACTGGAGTCAATGGTACTGATCACTTCTTTTCCCCATTTCAAGACTTGGGCCTATGATAGAAGCATTATTATTTAGTTTCATCCTTCCACACTGTGAGATCAAATCCCACCACAGACAACATTGTTGTCATCCTTCAGGGGAGTCAATATATTAAATAAGAATTATGTAATGAGGTCAGTTTAAATGACTTGAGCAACTTCTATAAATTCGTTGTATTAAGCATATGTTAGAAATTATCATCATCATTATTATTATTATTATTATTATTATTATTAAGTAAGGCGGCGAACTGGCAGAAGTGTTAGCTCGCTGGGTAAAATGCTTAATGACATTTTGTCAGTCCTTACTATCATTATTAAATAAAGTGGCAGGCTGACGGAATCATTAGCACACCGGACAAAAAGCGTAGTGGCATTTCATGCATCTTTACATTATGAGTTCAAATTCCACTAAAGTCAACTTTGCTTTTTCATCCATCTGGGGTTGATAAAATAAGTACCAGTTGAGTACAAGGATTGATGCAATCGATTATCCCCCTCTCCCATATTTCAGGCCTCGTGCCTCTAGTAGAAAGGATTATTAATAAAAGGGTGTTAGCTTACAGTGTCAGCAAAACATCAGTCAAAATGTTCAGTAGTATTTAGCCTTTGAGTTCCAACTCCTGTAGGATTTTATTATTCTGCGGTCAATAAAATACGTAGCAATCAAGTATTGCTTTCAATTTAATCATCTATAAAACAATCTTAATTAGTTTTGTCAAACTATGTATGTTCTCTACAAATAAATTGAATTAAGAATTTTTACAGTGGCCCAAAGCTACAAATTTATAGATGATCAACCATTTAGCATTTAAACCAGCCTTATCTGGCCCAAATAGATAGTCAACCTGCTTTATGTTCAAAGTGACCAGATCAAGCTTTTCACATCTATCCTACAATGTCATTCTAAAAATAACAATCATATCATCGAAATCTTGAAGCTACAAGATTTATTTATGATTAATTGAAAACAATATAAACAAATAAGCATTACATTTGACAGAGAAATCTCAATGCTAAAGCGTTAAACTGGAGCCAATAATCTCTTAGACTGTCATGATTTTGCCCCAATTTAAGAGATTGTGAAAGAACCAGTAGAATACTGGGCAAAATACTTAACAGTATTTAGTAATAATTTTTTTAGGTTCAACTCACTTAGAGAATGATGGGGTCCATAAAGGATAGCTCAACACTGGGCCCCTAAAATCTATGGTAATGACAGAAATACATCTCTATTAATAATATCTCTAATAATGTGGTGACAGGGAGTGAAAAATGGAATGCTCTAAATAAATGTCATAAGTATTTAATCACCAACCTCTATATACTTTAATCTCAGTAATATAAAGTGAAATCCACTGACTATACACTTTCTTTATAAAACCTGGCTACAGAACTGAGTAGAACCATTATAAAAGAATGAGTACAAGAGTATACATTTTACATGAGAATAGTTGAGAAATTAATTTCAGAACTCAACTATTCCTAATCCCCCCCTCCACCCCAACTACTCAGAAAACGAAGGGACATAACTAAACACGGCAAGCTATTTCATCCACTGTCCTACTAAGTCTCATCCATTATCTTATCAATAATAATAGTAACAACTTCTAACTTTGTCGCAATGAGGCACACATTCTGTAGGGTTGGTGTAGCCAATTTATCTGATACCAGAAAGATGAAAAGCAAAGTGAGATCTAGCAGTACTGGAACTCAGAATATAGCTAAATATTTCAAGGCATTCTTGTGTTTTTTTCATTTTATCATAAAAATAATTATTAGATTTAGGAAGTTGTAGTAGTTTGTCAAATAAAATACCTGAAAACAATGAGTATTAAATCCAATAATGGCTGACTATCATGCAACCCTCAGGGTGCCTTTGATATGAATCCTACATGTTCCTAGGTTGTTTTAAAGGAGTTTTATCCACTGCTCTACAAAAGTTTCTAATTTTATTATTATGGCAAGTCAATCTTAATCATCATTAACAATAACAAAGTCCATTTTCCATGCTGGCAAGGCCAGGCATTGCACTAGGCTCAATTGTCTGTTATCGTTTGGTTTCTATGGTTGGATGCCCTTCCTAACACCATCCACTTCAGAGCGTACTGGCAGCTTTTTATGTGACACCAGCACTGGTATCAATTCTGCAGTGGAAGAGGTCTTCTTGAGTACAATAATGTGCCAGATATCTTGGTCCTTTGTCATCTGCTTCATAAGGTCCAGTGTTTTGAGACTGGCCTTCAATATCTTGTCTTTCCTTGGTCACCCTCTTCTACAAATTCCATCCATTTTAAGTGATTGGCACTTCTGTATGCAACTGTTTACATCCATATCCATCACATGACCAAACAGTGCAGTTTTCTCTCTTGCACACTGCATCTAATTCTTGGTTTTTAGAAACAATAAAATCTTATGTACTTCTGTATTTTTTTTCTCAGTGAGTGCTATGAACTTTTCTGGAATAAACACACCATATGATGTGTTGACATGACAAATGATAGAGAATATCTTTTCTAAATATTTTTCTGATGACTAACAGTGTTACAAAAAATATCTCTATGATATGAAAGTCAATTCAATAGACAATACTGCCCTGCAACTAAATAAACCTTGTGCTTAGATAAAAAAGGAAATCATCATCAATATTATTTATTGTGATGGTGTCCTTGTGACTGTTATCATTATTTGTGTTGTTATTATGGAAGTGGAGAAGGCAGAGACAGAAAATTTTCATCTCGCTCAGTTCTAAGATCAAATCTCATGATGAACAACTTTGATTTTCATTGCCTGGGAACAAAGCTCTTATAAAATAAGTACAAATTATAATTTAACCCCAGTCTGATTGAACAGATCTATGATCACAGGTAACTGAGCAGTGATCCTCGTGTCTATTCTTTCAAGCATGTATGAGTACCAGTAAAATACTGGAATCATGTTCATCAACTATACACCAACCTCAAAAGAGTTTTGTGGCCACTGAGTCTGACAGATAAAATATATATCTAACTCATATCACACTCTAGATTTTTTTTTAAAAAAAAAAAGAGAAAGGACACCTTGGATTATGTAGTTCTAGATCCATTATGCTTAGATTGGAACACTTGGTTGTTGACCTGCTTGATCAGAGATAACCTAGGGCTAAATAACAACAAAATATTGGCCTCAAATTAAAACAGAGCCAAGTGAAGAAATAGAGGTCCAAAGCTAAAGAACTCAACAGTGGTAAAAACTCCAGCAACTGATATATTCAAATTAGTACATACACGTATTAGCTATTTACTTGAGAAATCAAGATTATCCAGACAAACAAGAATGAATTACTCAGTCAGTTTCATGATGTCAATCAGTGTATATAAATTTTGCTTATATCATCTATCAATGGCCCAATAAATCATCATCATCACCGTCGTTTAACGTCTGCTTTCCATGCTGGCATGGGTTGGATGGTTTGACTGAGGGCTGGGGAACTAGAAGGCTGCACCAGGCTCCAAACTGATCTGGCAAAGTTTCTATATCTGGATGCCCTTCCCAATGCCAACCACTCCGAGAGTGTAGTGGGTGCTTTTTATGTGCCACCGGCACGAGGGCCAGTCAGGCGGCACTGGCAATGATCACACATAAATGGTGCTTATTATGTGCCAAAGGCACAGGAGCCAGTCAAGTGGCACTGGCAACAATCACGCTTGAATGGTGCCTTTAACGTTCCACTGGCACAGCTGCCAATCAGGCGGTGCTGTCATCGGCCTCAACAGGTGTTCACAAGTGCAGTTTATTGCCCAATGATTGAAGAGTACTCTTACATGGGCTGTTTATGCTGCACTGGCATAGGCCACAGGTTATGGTCTCACTTGGCTTGCCAGGTCTTCTCAAGCACAACATATCTCCAAAGGTTTTACTTGTCATTGCCTTGGTGAGGCCCAATGTTTGAAGGTCATATTTCACCACCTCATCCCAGGTCTTCCTGGGTCTACCTCTTCCACAGGTTCCCTCTACTGCTAGGATGTGACACTTTTTCACACAGCTGTCCTCATCCATTCGCAACACATGACCATACCAGCGTAGTTGTCTATTCACAAAGTATGAATGAGAAAGGAAGGGGTGATAGATGAATAAGGAAGGACGGGGTGATGGCAAACTGGTAGTGGGAGTGTTTCAACTCTGTGTGAGTATATGTGTGTGTATGTAAAAGGGATGTGAATTTTGTGTGTGTGTGTGTGTGTGTGCAATGGAAGTGGGATGGTGAACATTCAATGTCCAAAAGAAAAATCAAACAGCATTTCAACTCTGTGTGAGTACATGTGCGTATGTACAAGAGACTTATGTAAATGTTTGTGTGTGTGTGAAACAGCGTTCTTTCAGTAAAAAACCATGATCAATGTCACATCTCAAAAGACAACCACTAGATAAACATTGACAAGTGTATTAATTTGATTTATCATCCATATTTATATATAAAATACTACAATTAGCCGTCATCTTTGACAGCATGGAGCCAGCTAGTATAATTATAGTTATAAAAATAAAAAAAAAAGATGCTATTAAAATAATTAGAAGTGTGATGTAATAGTACACAATTTCAAACCCAAATAGCACAGTTTCTATAATAGTCTAGATGGAGCACATTGAAAATGAGTAGAATGATGAGCATTTTGGCTTTACATATCAATAAAACTCATAAATGATATAATTAAGGTCAAATTTGTTACCCACCAGCATAAAATTGGAATAATAACAAAGAAAAAAAATATGGTTTTAAATTATTTGTAAAAATAAAAATTCAAAGTTTAAATTAAAAAAAAAAGAAAAATAGTCTATTAAAATTTTGGTTTAAAATTTCAAACATACCTTATACGAGGACGGATTTTCTCCAGGTAAGCATAATAATTATAGACGGTCATATAACCAACTACAGCATAGCACACACAACCATTTTGTTGATACTTCTCAAATCTAAATAGAAAAAGCAAATAAAAATTTATAATAAATCAATCTTCAACTTGGAATGCAGAAAGACTGCTTTAAAGAAGACAAAAAAAAATAATAATAAACAAAATTTTCTGAAGAGGTAGTCACTATGTAGTAACCTGACCTGCTATGAACAAGAGCTATATCTCCTTTAAATAACACTATGTCATCTTAAACACAGAAGGATACATTGGACACTATATTCGTAGATAAGCAAAAAGACAGGATAGTTATGGCAGGAAAGCCTTTGATTAAGATTGAACTGGGATTTAAAAGCATCCACAAAATGATCTTGCTTGAGCTTTTTTTTATAGAGAAGTCACTAGAATGACTGAGCTTGGATTGGAAAGAGGTCTAAAAGGACAGTGCAGTTAGTAGCAGAAGAGAGTAAATATTTTAGATTAAAACACTCAGAGAACACGAGACCAAAATGTGGTGGTGGTGGTACTGAGAACAATAACTACATGGAGAGTTGAAGGTCACATGGCGGGATAAAGAGAACAACTCAGTACATCCAGAGTAAATTTACTTGTTTACTAACAAACTGATGGAGCAAATTTTGTAATATAACTGAGGTAATTAATTAGTCAACGAGCAGAAGGAACAGTGTCTACAGCTTTTGCATGCCTTACCAGACTGTAGAGACTTTATTACATATTTGATGTTTAGTTTGAATGTCAAATAACAGGATTACATATATGCAAGTGTGTGTGAGAGAGAGAGAGAGAGAGAGAGAGAGCGAGAGAGAGAGGGAGAGAGAGAGAGAGAGACCAGAATTCTGCAGGGTGAATGCTCTGGAGAGAAATGATTGTGATCTAAGAGGTAAGGTATTATGTTGTGTTGTAATGGGTGTAGCTGGAGGTTTAATAAAATTAGCTAGCAAGGTGAGAGGAGAAGAGACCCTTGTGGTGTTGTACAAGAGGTAGGCAGAAGAAAAAGCTCGTCTATGAGCAGTCTGTGGTTGTATTAGGTTGGGGAGTGAATTATTGCTAATCAGTCAAATGCCTTTCTTTACAGCATTAAGGGGAAGGGCAGGGCATTAAATTATTGATGATAATGATTATAATGATAGAATAGGTTGGGATGATATGCAAATTCAGATGCATTATTATTTTGATATGGCACAAATTTGAGAGAGTGGTGTGTTTGTGTGTGAATATGTAAAGAAACAGATAATACACTAAATGGTTTATTACTGTATGCTAATAGAAGCTGTGTAGTAAATGTAATGTTGTTCTGGATGAAAAGAGAGATAAATTACACTGATAAGTGTGAAGTGTGTAACTCACATATACAAAGAAAGGAATAAAAAAGTGGGGGAAGCTAGAAGGGTCATTAGGCTGCTCAGTGAGAATCTTTTCTTCTGATCTCAGAGATACAATCAATTCGTTGATCCAAATTCTCTTTCTCTTCCTTTCACTTATTCCCCTTGACACACAAACACTCTCTTCCAATATGCAAATGGATAGTTCTTTTACTTTGCAACCAGACATACATATACAAACCTTTATGCAACCAAAAAAAAAAAATGAATGAGAGAGAAAAGAAGAAAGTGGAGAGAAAACAGAAAAATTTTATACGGATTTAGTTAATAGATTTCCTGAAATAAGCTGTATCACATAGATCAAGCCAGCTAGCTGCCAGTGTCCAGAGATGTTGAATCCTAAACCAAACAGTAGAGCTAACACAAGGTGTACGATAATATTTGCAGACAAGTAAATTGGTTGTCAAGGCAAGAGCACAAAGTACATGTGAATTTGTCAGGTTTACGTGTAGCACAGCTGGGATTAGACACAATAGGTTAATTCAATAGATACACAAACACTCTCACACAAGTTAGGATTCAAATGTGCTATTGGTAACGAGGTGCAGGAGATTAAAATACACTAACAGTGGAAATTCTAAGGTTATTTTGAAAACTATAAGGTTGATGGAAGTTCAGAATCCTCCAGGCGCAGGAGTGGGTGTGTGGTAGGTAGCTTGCTTACCAACCACATGGTTCCGGGTTCAGTCCCACTGCGTGGCACCTTGGGCAAGTGTCTTCTACTATAGTCTCGGGCCGACCAAAGCCTTGTGAGTGGATTTGGTAGACAGAAACTGAAAGAAGCCCGTCGTATATATGTATGTATGTATGTATGTATGTATATAAATATATATATATATATATATATATATTACAATTAAAAGGGTAAAGGTTTATCAATTTATTAATTTATTAATAAATTAATAAATTGATA
>NC_068983.1:85935303-85936662 GCF_001194135.2 Octopus bimaculoides
TCACTCCCTGATAGTAAACCGCAGATTTTCTGCGGTATTGCTTGTGACGCACATGGTAATTTTCTTGAGGACGAATAGTGGACTGACTGGCCTATGTAGGTTCGGAGGTGCTTTCAAGTTGTGTCGATGCATGATGTTCACTCTGTCATACATGCACAATTGCTAGCACCGTCGAATCTGCAACGAGAATATCATACTGAAGAGGAAATGGAGTGTTATCGCTCCTAAGCCAAAAACGCGTCTATGATTAACTTCGAATGGTTAGTTTTCATTGTTCTTTCTTCTTGTTTTGCCTTTGTGAGTTACAAGTAATGCTATCTGTTGGAGTCTCAGCATTTTGGCTGCTATTTCTGAACTTCGGTATGTTGTGAAGCAACTGTTTTGCTGATCCCTTAATTATGTTTATATATATATGTTTGTGTGTCTGTGTTTGTCCTCCCACCATCGTTTGACAACCGGTGCTGGTGTGTTTACATCCCTGTAACTCAGCGGTTCGGCAAAAAGATACCGATAGAATAAGTACTAAGCTTACAAAGAATAAGTCCTGGGGTCGATTGGATTCGACTAAAGGTGGTGCATGGCCTCAGTCAAATGACTGAAACAAGTAAAAGAGAGAGAGTAAAATTGTATTTTTTTCTGGAGCATATGAAATTTAAGCTGGTGTAAAGTTCACACAGGTAGTGTTGTCTTAAGAGAGAACATCTTTGAAAATTATATCCTTTGTTATACACAGACCTATCCTCTATTTTAGTCATTAAGTAAAAAATTAAACTAACTTTGGAACAAAAATATTGAAGGTACAATCTATTTATATTTTCTATTATAGCACAACTCCATTGGTTAAACTTTAACAAGTCTTAAAAACACTGTACTTCATTATCACATCAGAGAAAAGTACATATGGTTGGACTTAAACACAGTCTCAGTGAATGAAGTACACTGAGTAGTGGATTCTAACATCACCAACCCACGATATTTAATTTAAAATCTTTATTACCATATGAGCTGCATGGCAATCTTGGTGGTGCTGGTGACATGAAAAAAGCATCCACTACACACTGCAAAGTGAAAGCGGACACTGTAGCATGATGTGGTCCTTAGACCTATCAGATTCTGTCAAACCACCAAACTCATGGAACATGGATGTTAAATGATGTTGATTACTGTACCTTGATTTTAAAACAGATATGTTGTAGACTTGGTAAGCAAAAACTGAAAAAAGCCCATTGTGAGTGTATCGTTGTGTCGTAAGTACATTATAGTTGTAAATGATGTCATTCATCTCTCATCTTCCATGAAAAACATGCCTAACCATGGGAATACAACATATCTGGAGATATAGCAAGTACAGATAAAAGT
>NC_068983.1:85937024-85950898 GCF_001194135.2 Octopus bimaculoides
GCGAAAATACCTAAATCTCCATGAGGCTCCGGCAGGGGATGATGGCAAACCCTGCTGTACTCTATCACTGCAACTTTCTCTCACTCTTACTTCCTGTTTCTGTTGTGCCTGTAATTCAAAGGGTCAGCCTTGTCACACTGTGTCATGCTGAATATCCCCGAGAACTACGTTAAGGTATATGTGTCTGTGGAGTGCTCCAGCCACTTGCACGTTAATTTCACGAGCAGGCTGTTCCGTTGATTGGATCAACTGGAACCCTCGACGTCGTAAGCGACGGAGTGCCAACAACAATCATGTCAGGAATGATTTCAATACAGGAGTCTTTTGGAATTAAAAGTAAAAGTTATGCCCAGATTTAATGTTTTAAAGGTTTGGAGAAATTGGTAATGCTGACAAGCATCAGCAATATCCTTAACCCTTTAGTATTTAGATTACTGTCAAATGTAATGCTTGTTCACATTGTTTTGCATTAGCCATGCATTATATTTTAGCTTGGAGATTTTGATGAAGTTTTTTTTTTTTTTTGTAGAACGACATAGTAGGACAGGTGGGAAAGGCCAAACCTGGCAGGTTTGGATATAAAACAGGTAGAATTTTTGTGCTGGATATATGGCTGGTTTAAATGTTAAAGGGTTAAAGTTGTTCAGTACCTGAAACAAACTGAATCACATCACTAATGGAGACATGAATGAATTAACTGTTTTGTCATTTAGGACCTCAAGAAAATAATGGCTAGGGACAAAAAAACACTCCTATAACTTACATGGGAATGCAATGCAGAATTAATAAGTAATTCAATTTGCATATTGTATTTTAGGAATGCATCTAGTATGAAAGTAGAAGATCGTATCTAGGACAACATTAACCAATGTGTTTACCTTTTTTATTTGAGGGGGAGATATGCTTGTTATTTCTAGCAGTTTGAGTGATTACATAGATCTACAATTGGGCTTGTAGAAGCTGCACTGTAGTTAATAGTAGTACCAACTTTATATGAATGATACTATCAAATGTAATGTAATTCTTAATTAAGCAATTTAAATTGTTAGTTTTTTTTTTTTTAATTCCAGGCACAGTGTATCTAATGTACCCTCTTATTTCTAAAATAGAAGGGTATAATTAGAGGAAAATTTGGCTATTTGTAGTAGGTTGTGTAACCAAGCAGAGGATCTCTCTTTTGACTATAAAAGAAACAGTGCAATATGAATGATAGTGGGGTGAGAACTGTGCTTGAGCTGAGTATAGATCAATTGGGATCGAGCAGTCCCATGATCCATAAGTAGAGAGTGAAATATCCAAAAGATCTGTTGTTCTGGACATGCCATGTTTCTGCCTTCTTGGGAATCACATTACATGTTGACACACAGTGATTAATAGGAGGAAAGACTGTGACAGTCTGGATATGTTTTACTCACACCACAGTCAGGTCTGTTTCTGTAAAAATAATTTCTTGTGAAGACTACAGTGGAGGCTGGCACAGAAGACATGGTCATAGCATAACAATTACTGTTCCTTGGCACTTATGATTGCTCTGCACCCCAGCTAATGCTTGGAACTAGTAACTGGACTGTTCATATTCAGTCCACTGGTGGCAAGAATATGCTGAGAAGAAGAACCCAGCATATTCTTGCCCCCAATCATGGTCCGATGTGGAGGCAGTGAATTTGAACTTGAGATCATATTGGTTTGACGAGCTTACTCTGCCTCACTAGCTCAACATGCCTTGGCAGAGGGAGGCAGTTTTTATACTCACACCCAGGAGTATTTAAGTTAATTACATCGACTCCGGTACTCAACTGGTACTTATTTTATCAACCCTGAAAAGATGAAAGGCTAAGTTGACCTAGTGATATCATAGCTATTTTCTCTGTGTTTGTTTGTCTGGGTTATGAAAAGAGTGTGATTATTTTCAATGTTTTTTTGCAGTGGTTTTCAGAAGTTTTGAATATGTGTCTGACAGTTTGGAGGGCTTTTTTTTTTCATACAATAACAGAGACTGTTTTCTGTGATTCGGCAAACTGTGCACCTTTCATCACCAGACATTCTTTCACTTTTTAGTATTTTTGCTTTGTTGTGAAGATGGTCTGTAAATGGCACCAGTGCACAACCTGTGATGGATGAAAAGTGCTCTGTTTTGAGCATGGGCAGAATGGTACAAGAACTTGCAGACTAATTGGGAATGAAATTAGAAACTATTGATCCAAGATATACTTACAACAGATAGAATGTCCACCGATCATCATCAATATCAATATATGAAGCAGCATCAATGAAGAACAAAAGGAATGTTTGCAAGCGTTCATGATAATTTTTGAAACCAGGAGAAAGAACAGAGGCTTTGAATACTTCAAAAGTACGTTCGCAATTATCTGAAATTAGCAAAAGCAGAAGAAGAGATTAACAATCAATAAGTAATACACACTATTTGATGGGTAATCATACACAACATGTAAAGTGGTATATGAGCAAGGAATGACAAACATTGGGTTTCAATTTTCATTCTAGATTTTATTTGGTATCTATGTAGTTGTTTAGCTCCAGGTCAGACAACTAAGCAGACCTGTGATCAAAGGTAATCCAATCATGGCCATCCTGCTTTCCTTTTTTTAAAATTTCTAAATTTATTTATTCAGACTTAGCATTATATATAGAACAAAATTAATCCATATACTTTAAACATTTTTCTTTAAGATGGTAAAGTGTAAAATGAGGGAGATTTGGCTGTGCTTTCTGAGTAGGTTGCTTCATACTCGTGAGAGAGAGAGAGAGGATATGTGTGAGTGTGTGTGTGCATGTGCGTGCACACATACAATCTTTTGATCAAGTACTAGGGTTGTTGTGTTTGTCTAAATCCTTGAAGATGGTGCTTCAGCATGGCCACAGCCCAATGACTGAAACAAAAGGTAAAAGGCAAAAGACAAGTACAACATCACGAAATCTTTGATAGGGAAGTGGTAACCATAACTGATGATATAGGCTCCCTCACCGTACTCATCTGGTACTTTAATTTTATTGAAACCTGATGAATGAATGGCAAAATGGATTCCAGCAAGACCTGAACTCAGAACTTGATGCTTCGTGAAATTTGCCAACAGTACAGTTGCTCCACCACTCCTTTAACGACTCATTCACTGTTCCTTCCTGTGCGTTATTCTATGTACTGTTTGTACAATTCATGCACTTTTGTCTACTTTTTCTGATGAGTTTTGGTGTGCCTGGCCACTGTATACAATAATTTCATTATTATTATTATTACAATAAGCATGCTGGTTGAATTGCTTAGTGGTATTTCATCTGCTGCTATGTTCTGAGCTAAAATTCTGCTGAGGTTGACTTTGCCTTTCTTCTTTTTGGGGTCAATAAATTAAGTACCAGTCAAATATTGGGGTCAGTGTAATCGACTATCCCCCTCCCCCAAAATTGCTGGCCTTGTGGCAAAATTTGAAACCATTATTATTATTAAACACTGCAAAGATTTTTATCTGTTACTCACTGTACTTATTGGCAAGGCTACATATTGACTAGGATGTTCCATGAGGTTAAGACACGTTCAGTGTTGTCTTTTGTACTTAGGAAAATGTAAAATGATCATATTAGTTTTCAAGTAACTTTCCTCTTCTGCCACAATTTCATCTTACAATTAGTTTTTAATGTTCTATGCATATAAGTGCTTCCACCCACTTAACTATGAAAACAGAAACAACCTTGGACTTAATGATTCTATAAATAAGATGCCAAGAGAGACAGGGTACAATCAGAAAATTATTCCATAAGACTTTTACATAATTTCTAATAGAAAATAATGATACCAAGTAAGGGAGAGAACTAAAATAACACAGACGCTTGATTTTATTCAAGCTAAGTTGATACAGACTAATAAGAATGGTGAATGGACACAGAAGTTGTGATTTTCAAGCCAAGATTAAGAGCATAAGTGATGTAATTTAAACCAGTCGTGGGTAAACTGCACTCAGCAAGACTTCCTGAATGATATAACTAATGAAAAATTAGCTTGAATTCTTCAGTTGGCCTGTCTGATAATGAGTCATATCTCATGCAGCTTGCTTCTTGAAAAAGGGTTGCCCATATTCAATTTAAACAGCACTGATTAAGAAGTCAAACAAGGTTGACTGACTTCAAACAGAACCATGCTTCGATAAAAAAGGGCATTTTTTATCATGTCAATGGTGCAGTCATGCATTGCTTTCTCTTGTTGCATAGGTGGTGAGGTGGGTGAATGAGAGAGAAAGAGAGGGTGATAGAGAAAGTAATAGAAGACCATAGTGAAAGAAAGGAGTGTGATGGCGGGCAATGGGGAGAGAGAGCGAGAGAGAGAGAGAGAGAGAGAGAGAGAGAGAGAGAGAGAGAGAGAGAGAGAGAGAGAGAGAGAGAAAGAGAGAGAGAGAGAGAGAGAGAGAGAAAAGTCAAATGTAATAGGACACTCCAAACCGCCATTCCCATCATCTTTTCTTTTTACATCTGTTTTTTATGTTGTCATGGGTTGAGACAATTTTCTCCAGCTCAACAATTTCACCACTTGTCATGATCCTTTGTCATCTCCTTCAAGAGATTCAACCACTCAAGATTGTCTTCACTATTTCTTCCTTTGCCACAACTTCTCTCTACTTGGAACTTCTTTATACAACTGATATCCTCCAGCTCATCTGTGTTCTCTTGTTCATGCACACTTAAATTTAAATTCCAGAACTTCTAGGAGGGCAGGCTCCTCTTATTTCTTTCCAGCATTTGAAAATCGCTCACATTAAAGGATTATGTTTTGCTACCATGCAACATTGCATTTTGTACACAAGAATCACACCATTTACTCATGGATACTGAGAGTACTGTGTTGCCAGCAGATGTAATAGCACCCAGAACTTATGCTATTCATTTCTTACTCTGGCAACTATACTTTCAGAATATTCATCTTCACTGCTAGTTAGGTCAACTAGATAACTAAAGCTACTGACTACTTCAGGCATTTGAAAGAATTTAATCCATGCACACTATTATTGGTAGCAACAACTGTGCATTTGCCACTTACAAAGTCTACCGTCTCTGCCAGTCAGTGATCCCACCACATCCCTTGTACATCCAAAGTTTACATTGAATGTACAGGAGATTTGGGTTTTTACCACCTCCTTTCCTGCATAATGAGTTTGGCCACTTTTCTGAAGGCAGCGGTTTTACTTTCTTTCCTTCTAATTAAAACTTCAGTCCTTGTAAGGTTTACTTTGTGGCCTCTTGATTCTAGATTCTTCTTTAAACCTTCTACAAATCCAGCTATAAAAACTAGCTAAATTAGCATATTTAAGTTCTCATGAATGACTAATTCTAAACTCCTCTGTTATAGCTGGGGGGAACTATAATGAAGAGAAAGCGAGCTGAGAACTGAGTCTTGGTGGATACATCCACACTAATATAAGCATTGATGGACATCTATATTCCCTATTTAATTCATTGTCATTTCTTACTTTGTAGATGGCTGTAATACTCTGAGATATTCTGTGAGTTTCTATTAAGTGTTTATCGACTGCCATGACTACGGTTTCATAAGACCAATCAAGCCAAGTGAAATCTTAGTTGTGGCAGATACAGGTCTCATGCAACTGTCACCTGTGCCATACAACAAAACCACCATAAACAAAAAAAAACAAACAAGAAACTCAGAGCCCTATAATAAGTTTAACCCTATGAGAACCAGAATTTAAATAAAAAGCAACTTTGAACCATGAAAAAAGAATTCTTGGTGAAAATGATTTGAACAACCAACCTTTCTGTCCTGTTGCCCTCTAACCAATCTATTCATTTACCAACATCATCCATTCTGTGTGTATATATATATATATATTTGAATGTTGGGCCTCACGGAGACAATGACTAGCGACTGAGACATTTGGAGATATGCCGTGCATAATGAAGACCCCACTAAGCCAAGTGAAATCATAGTTGTGGTAGATACTGGTGTCACGGGACTGGCACCTGTGCCAGTGGCATGTAGAAGCACTCATTACACTCTTGGAGTGGTTGGTGTTAGGAAGGGGATCCAGCTGTAGAAACCATGTTAAATCAGACTGGAGTCTGGTGCAGCCCCTAAGCTTACCAGCCCTGGTCAAACTGTCCAACCCACACCAGTATGGACAACGGATGTTAAATGATAATGAGGATGACACATGCCAGAGAAATGAGATGATATTGCTGTACTATGGGTCTAAGATTGCTGTCTATTTTAAACTGATTTTCTCATCATTGAGTGACCCATTTTCATCAGATATGAGACCAATTCATGGAATATTCTTTCTGTGGAACCCAGTTGTCTTTTGGTGTTAGCATTGACAACGACAGCTTCTGATCCATCTGGATTAATTAGCAAGATGCCAAGTACCTTGACATCTCCACAACCAAACAAGGGTTCAGTTTTGTCTAGTTCTTAGGGGCACTCATCCTGTTATCACTATGAAGCTGGAAGCTGATGTTATTGCTCTTGCTCAGGAAGTGTGCCAGGGACTGACAAAAGCAAAACAAGCAGAATCTGGTTTCCCAATATGGACAAAATGAGAGAAGAAAATGTCAGAAGTTGTAAAGCTTGTCTGGCCACAACTTCTGTAACTGATATCCCTTTCAGAAAGCCCATGACAGAATTTGTGCATGGACTTTAAAGGACCTATTGAAAGGAAA
The DNA here is from genome assembly GCF_001194135.2 of Octopus bimaculoides. Classification (NCBI taxonomy): domain Eukaryota; kingdom Metazoa; phylum Mollusca; class Cephalopoda; order Octopoda; family Octopodidae; genus Octopus; species Octopus bimaculoides. The sequence continues at coordinate 85,943,703 of NC_068983.1, forward strand.
TCTTATCTTTTTCCTCCTAATAGATGAGTACAGTCATTTCCCTGAAATAGAAATTGTCACAATAACCGTGGTGGACTTGCTTCTGAAGTTTTTATATAGTGTAATGCATCTATGGTATTCCAAAGGTCATAAAAAACGATAATGGATCTTCCTTCCAGTCAGAGGAATTCAAGAAATATGCCAAGCTGCAAGATTTCATACATAGGTGAATTGAGCCAGAACACCCTGAGAGCAATGGACTTACAATAAGTGTCAGCCCAGCTGAAAGTTTAATTGTACAATCAGACCATTCAATGTGATTCAGCCATTAACAGAAAGCAAAAAATTTGTTTCATAAACAAAACCATGTTACTGACTACATATTGGCAACCATGTGCTCATAAAACAGAAGAAGTCAACAACTGACTCTTTGTCTTTGATCCTTGACCCTTCACAGTAACTGAAATGAAAAGCTCAATAATCACAAGGGAACAGGCTAATCAGAAACTAACTCATAATGCATTCCAGTGGAAATATCTCCTGGACAGAGCAGCATGTGTGTGCCTTACAGGGAGAAAGGCAAAGGAGTACAACAGTAATAGTGACTAAGAGGATCTAGGCCTGCTGATCACGGACATCTACAGAATGCCAAAACGCAATCTACAAAGATAGCAGCAGATGTCAATCATCGAGTGGTGTCAGAACTTCGATACAGCAATAGAAATCATTGACCTCTGCCTTATCTTTGTGCCTATCTTCAGAACTGAGATGGGTAGAGGTGTGATATTCTGAGAAGTTCTAGTTTAATAAATAGGGAGTTACCTCCCTTGCAGGACACTTAACGGCACATGACAGGAAGTGGGGGAGAATATAATGGTGGTTTCCTAGAATGCATGAGAGCCTTTTGCTGTGAATTTCCTAGTGGCGCATATGAATTCGGATATTGATGCACAATGTTCATTTTATGGACTATATTCTCAGGATGGCAGCCTAGTAGGTCATTATTCTTTGACGCAAATCCAACCCTTCTATCAAAGAAGGCATTTCAATGGCATCTCTGTATATGGCTTGCAGCTTCTTACAATCCATTTATCTACACCTTATTTCTTTTTTCCTTTTTATCTACCATTAGACAACTGAATGTGGAACCCGGCCAAAAGCCTTCTGCAGGTCAACAAATGCTAGGTGAAGTGGCTTATTACTCGTTAAATACTTTAGTAGCTGCCTCACTCAGAAGAGGCACAACTATTACCCTGCTTTCGCACAAACCTCATCTCATCCAGGTTAATTCACTTCTGTTTGTGCTGTAACTCTTTCAGTAACTTTTATAACTGGTCCATCAATTCGATGCTTCTGCAGTTACCACTCTCTAGAACATTTTCATTGCTCTTGCTTCTTAATGACACTGTTACACCAAAGTTGAGTATGATGTGTCCTATGAAGTAGTATCAAAAGGTTCCCAGACTAGTTCTGTAGGGTGCCAATAGATAGCAGGACATGGCTGTGTGTGCAGTGATGGCTAGCAGTGACCTTCATGAGGCAGTGTGCTTCACAAGTTGTGCTTTTGTGGTCACGTCTATGCTGTAGTCTGTGATTTTGTCATGGACAGGAAGTTGGAACAAAGAGCCAATGTGAAATTTTGCATTAAACTTGGTAGCTATTTTGAAGGAGATGATGTTAAACCTTAGGTAAATAAGTTATTTTATTAAACATAACTAGTCCAGAAACTTTTTGATATCACCTAATACTCTGCTAAATATTTCTTATCCATAATGGACCAGCTCAGCAGCCTTCATTTCTTTAATCATGCTTTTGACCACACAACTGTCAACTGCTGATCTACTTGGCATTTCCCATGCATTCCCCTCATACAATGGCTTGCAATAGCATTTCAATGCCTCTTTCACTTTGGTATAATTGAGAGCCAATATGCCACTGACATTCTTGCAGCATCATGTAAAAAAAAAAACATCTGTGCTGGTGCCATGTAAAAAGCACCCAGTACACATTGTAAAGTGATTTGTGTTAGGAAGGGCATCTAGCTGTAGATACCATGCGAAAACAGACATTTGAAGCCTGAGTAGCTCTCCAGTTGACCAGCTCTTTTCAAACCATCCAAACCATGCCAGCATGGAAGACGGACATTAAATGATGATGATGATACTATAAACACTCCTTCACAATGATGCTTCTGAACCTCATGTCACTGAACATGCACAAACATGTAACATTAGGGTTCTCATTTTGCTAAATATACCACACGTCCAGATCATCATCTACCTACATGACACTGCCTTCTCTCTATTTTCTTGTAATCTTTCAATGTCTGTCTAGAGTAAAAATCAATAGCATAAATCTTATGAAATTGAGATATTATTCTGAAGACTATTTTCAGTTTGATTCTATTTAAAAGGTTACTTTATATTTTCATAGGAAGATTATATACATATATATATATGCTGAGTGGTTGGTGTTAGGAAGGGCATCCAGCTGTAAAAATCCTGTCAAAACAGTTACAGAAGTCTGGTGCTGGCTTCTGCCTGGCTAGCTCTTGTCAAACCATCCCACCCATGCCAGCATGGAAGGCAGATGTTAAACGATGATGATGATCCCGTAAATCCGTTAATGTGAAACATTTTTGAGTGCACTCATAAAAACTCTTATGCTATCTAATCTGGCTACTACTTATTGTTCCCATCTTCCAGAGATGCTGTTATAGTGTAGGATGAATATAGTATTAACAAGAACTTTTGGATGGAAATTCATAAATCCTTTAATGCATTGCTATGTATGTTTCCACAAACTCCATCTTTTAGCTGTATTCCACATCCATAGGATTTTACAACAGATGTAGTGTACAAGAGAGAAGACTGCATTGGTATCGCCATGTAATGTGTATAAATGAAGACAGTTGCATCAAGAAGTATCAATCTCTAATTGTAGAGGAAATGTAGAAGGGGTAGACCCAGGAAGATGTGGGATGAAGTGGTGAGAAAAGATTTACAGACGTTTGAACTCACAGAGAGGATGACAGGAGACCAAAATTCCTGGTGGTTTGCTGTGGTTGTCAAGACATGTCAAGCTAAGTAAAAGTGCGGTTGCCCTTGCATACAGGCTCATCCCCTGCAACCTTCTCCAGCTGAGCGTCCCTAATCTTGCAGGCTTGTAGGTACTGGTACCATGTAAAAATCACCTGTGCTCATCCTGCGTAAAAACACCCAGCACACTCTGTAAAATGGTTGGTGTTAGGAAGGGCATCCAGCTGTAGAAACCATGCCAAAACAGACAGGGAGCCTGAATAGCCCTTCAGCTAGTCAGCTCCAGTCAAACTGTCCAACCCATACCAGAATGGAAAACAGATGTTAAATGATGATGATTTGTAAAATCCATGGATTTTAAGGGGAATATTAATACACGTGTTTGTTTCCTCAAGCAAAAGTTGCATTATTTGTAATATCCTATGGATGAGGAATACAACAACTAAAGCATGGAGTTTGTGCAAATGTATGTAGGAATGCTTTAAAGGATTTACGAATTTCCATCCTAAGTTCTTGTTTTATATACATATATATATATATATATATGTTGTTCTTTGGTGCATTTCCATATCAACCTTGATCGAGAAGATTTATGCTCAAAGGAAATCTAAATGTGATCTTTTAGCCTTTTATTTAATCACAGCTTGCTCTTTTATCAGATAGCAAGCTGTGATTTCAAGGAGAATAATTATATATTTGTGTAGTAAACACCCTGGAGTACAGGCAAACTCTATCAAACTGAATATATAAATCATTTACAATAAAAGTAGGAGATATTATATACGAGTCATGTTGTCAATGCTTCTGAGAAAAAGCATCCTGAAACTACATCCAGGATTACATCCTGAAACATCATCCAGGATGACATCCTGAAACATCATCCAGGATTACATCCTGGAACTTCATCTAGGATCACATCCTGGAACTTATCTAGGATCACATCCTGAAACTTCATCTAGGATCACAAGCAATTTTGTTTCTTTACTGTAAATAAATATCAAAAACTAATATTGAAGATATATGATTTGCCAAATTTTGCAGGAAAGATAGCAGTGGAAGTTGGGCTTCTGAACCCAATAGATAACACCTACTAAATGTAAATTGACAGTGGATGGTATGTGTAATAGAAGGCCCTCCCATCTCCTAAAAGGACAAAAAAGCTGAGATGACATCCAAATCCGAAGATGTTGGTCTAGAAGTGCCATTGGTGAAGAAAGTAAGGGGAAGAGTCATGAAAGAAAAATCTGAAAAGTAATGATACTGAAGAAAGGCATGCAAGAAATTGCTACAAAATGACGTGAATGGAAAACTTAATCAGAGTGAAGCAGTACTAACCTTTATGAATTTGATATGAATTTACTTTTTCTCCGGGGGGTCTGAACAGGTGTTCTTTTTCAAGTGAACTGACAAAGTCATCAATATTGGTCAGGTAACCTGGGGGCATCATTTCTGCTATGGGTTTCTCAACATCGTCGGCCTGACAACAGAACAAGATGAGAGGTCATAACAGAAGAACAGGTTACATTTGGGTAAAATGATTAACACAAAAGTTTGTAAAAATTAGGGAGAATAATTAACATCCAGATACATATACAGGTAGCAAGGGTGAAGTCATACTGCTGAATTGTAAATACAAAAAACATCACAGAGTAAACACAGTCTGGTGGAAGAAAATGCAACCAAGTAAAACTTAAAATCAAATGCAGTGAAAGGCAATCCATTGATGGGGTGAAACCAGCTCATCATATTCGAAATATATATTACATTACCCATATCTATTGAAAGTCTGAGGAAGAAAACTAAATATTAAATATTTTATTAGTACTAATATAACCACAATAACTATGATCACACTGGACTCAAAGGGTTTATGATAACCATGGACACAAAAGAGGCAAAGAAAAAGACATGTGGCATGTTCAAATAAAAGCTTCTTTACATTAGCATTTTTAGAATATGAAATTATGTATGTTTTTGTTTACTTCAATACTATCTCTGATACAAAGGAATAGCTCAGTGTTTTTCATGAAGTTTTGGCAATAGTAAGAATGACATTTCTTGCTAGCCATTCCTTGAGTCTGCTAACTGAAAGTGAGATAAGTTCTTTTGTTTTTGTTAGGTAAAATGTCAATTCTTATATGAAACATAGCATTACCAACTGAATCAGTACACAACTTGGAACTTCTTGGTCTGGAGGAGATAAAAGATTAGAGACAGCTTCTGCAAGAATTGAACTTAGTACACAGATGGTAAGACTAAATATTGTAAATATTTAGTTTGATGTGCTGTTTATCATCATCATCGTCATCGTTTAACGTCTGCTTTCCATGCTGGCATGGGTTGGACGGTTTGACTGGGGACTGGTGAGCCAGATGGCTGCACCGGGCTCCAATCTGATCTGGCAGAGTTTCAAGAGCTGGATACCCTTCCTAATGCCAACCACTCTGAGAGTGTAGTGGGTGCTTTTACGTGCCACTGGCACAACGGCCAGTCAGGTGGTACTGGCAATGGCCACACTCAAATGGTGTTTTTACGTGTCACCTGCACAGGAGCCAATCCAGCAGCATTGGCAACGTCCTCGCTCGAATGTTGTTTACCATGTACCACCGGCACAAGTGCCAGTAAGGCAGTACTTTTTATGTGCCACCACTAGCATGGATGCCAGTCATGTGGTGCTGTCATCGAATTTGATTTCAATTTCACTTGCCTCAGCAGGTCTTCACAAGTAGAGTTTAGAGTCCAATGAAAGAAAGGTACGCCTAAGCAAGCTGGTTACACCACTGGCATAGGCCACAGGTTATGGTCTCACTTGGCTTGCCAGGTCTTCTCCAGCACAGCATATTTCCAAAGGTCTTGGTCACTAGTCATTGCCTTGGTGAGGCCTAATGTTCGAAGGTAGTGCTTCACCACCTCATCCCAGTTCTTCCTAGGTCTACCTCTTCACAGTTTCCCTCATCCGCTAGGGTGTGACACTTTTTCACACAGCTATCCTCATCCATTCGTACCACATGACCATACCAGCACAGTCGTCTCTCTTGCACACCACATCTGATGCTTCTTAGGTCCAACTTTTCTCTCAAGGCACTTATACTCTGTCGAGTATGCACACTGACATTACACATCCAGTGGAGCATACTGACTTCGTTTCTTGCAAGCTTACACATGTCCTCAACAGTCACAGCCCATGTTTCACTGCCATGTAGCATGCCTGTTCGTATACATGCGTCATACAGTCTGCCTATTTTGTTTATTTTCAGCTTGCTTGTACAGAAAGTTTAAGTAGCCACTAAATTCAGAGTTGGTCATTAGAAAAAGTGGGGCTTTGATCTCAAAATACTGAATGTTACAAAGGAGATGACAGAGGACCAAGATATGTGGCGCATTGCTGTACTCAAGAAGACTTGTCTACCAAAACAGAATTCAGATCCTAAAACCAAAGTGCCACATAAAAAGCACTGGTGTGGGTATTGGTGCCATGTAAAAAGCACCCAGTACACGCTGTAAAGTGGTTGGCATTAGGAAGAGCATCCAACCACAGAAACCGAGACAAAACAGACTATGAAACCTGATGCAACCCCTGGCCTAGTCAGTTCCTGTCAAACTGTCCAACCCATGCCAGCATGGAATGGACATTAAATGTTGGCGATGATCCATGTCGAAAGTATTTCAGATGTGGCATATTTATGAGTCATTTCTCTTTATCAAGTTATGAAAGATATTATCTTTGATTTACTACAACAGGGAATATTGTTTTTGGAAATGGCTTTTGTTATGCCAGTCATTTACTGCAACTCAGGTTTGAACCTGAAACAACATATGTATTATTTTTACACAAAAACAGCAAATGAACAATTCTTAAACTGGATAATTTCACTTTTGGCTATTGCAAATAATAGACTGTTCCAATAAGTATTATAACAGAAAGAGTTAATTTGCTATTTTGTTCAGTGGCTGTGTGGTAAGTAGCTTGCTTACCAACCACATGGTTCGGGTTCAGTCCCACTGCGTGGCACCTTGGCCAAGTGTCTTCTACTATACTCTCAGGCCGACCAAAGCCTTGTGAGTGGATTTGGTAGACGGAAACTGAAAGAAGCCTGTCGTATATATGTATATATATATATAATTATAAGATCTGGTAATTAGTCATATATTAATATATTAATTAATATCGATTAATTA
>NC_068983.1:85951243-85962518 GCF_001194135.2 Octopus bimaculoides
CACACACATATATATGTATGTGATGTGTATGTTTGTGTGTCTGTGTTTGTCCCCCTAGCATTGCTTGACAACCGATGCTGGTGTGTTTATGTCCCCGTCACTTAGCAGTTCGGCAAAAGAAACCGATAGAATAAGTACTAAGCTTACAAAGAATAAGTCCCGGGGTCGATTTGCTCGACTAAGGGTGGTGCTCCAGCATGGCCACAGTCAAATGACTGAAACAAGTAAAAGAGTAAAACTTGCCAAGTCTCATTTGGCTATTTATACAACCAGCTTTTGATGATATTCTTACCAACAAATACATAGAAAGTTACCAACTATGATTTTGAAGTTATCTGGTTGGCATTTCATCCTTACAGTACTGAACAGATAATTGCAAGTTGTTTCAAGTTTCACAGCTTGCATATCTTTCATTTCCTTGTACAGACTAAAACAACAATCAATGTGCAACGTACACTCACAAACCATTTTACAGCTATGCAGCTTAAAATTAATTGCAAGATATAAACTGCAGCTTATAGTTGCACATTCTTCAACCTACATTGCATTAACAAAATCTCTAATTCAAATAGAACTCTTAATTCAGCTAGTCTCAATAAGAGATTTGTGTTCAGATGAATGAGTACCCAAAGCAAAGAAAAGCCCCACATTTTTGCCACTTCATGTAAATGTATGTTTATTTTCTATCTCTTTCTTTTTGTGCTGTATTAAAAAGGATATTGTAAAATTGAAAGAATTGTAATACACAAATACTCTGTATAACACATTTTCTATACATGAATTAATAAACATTGACATACAAACGCTTGTAAGACTCATTTTTAAGAATGTATTTATGTACTTTGCTCTTTTTTTTAATAATTAACACTAATTACTGTTTTATAATAATTATCCCTTATCCTACCATTTAGCTTTAGTAGGTCTATACACTACAATGCAGTGCTCCAGCATGGCTGCAGCCAATGAAACAAGTAAAAGAATATGTATATACAATTACTTCATTTGTTGTCTTCTTTTTACCATTATTCAATGTTATTTTCTACAATCATAAACCTTACTTAGTAAATCAGTTATTGTTATACGATTTATCTCAATGCAGTGCAATGAAGGTCAGTGGTATACAAGGAGTTAAGAGAAAGAAAAGATCTAAAAAGAATCCAAGAAAATATATAAATCTAGTTTGAGTATAAAAACTAGAGCTACAGCTGATTATGTTGCTAGAGTATTAATATATGAGTTGAGGCATAAGCCTATAAAATGAAGGTTCAATCCTATGGTTGCACTGTTTCTTAGGTAAAAGTACTCAACTATCAATGGTTCAAGTTACCTGGCTGTAGGTAAGCAACAAAGTGAAGTTTGATTCAGAGATGTAAGCAGCAAGGGTAACGAAAAGAGAAGAGTGCTTCATTGGATGTGGCCTGCTTCAGACCACATGGTTAAGAAGGCACAAGCAAAGCTGAATGGTCATGATTCTGCTTCTCATCATGAGGTTCAGAGTTTGATCTAACTGCACGATACTTTGAGCATGTCTTCCATCATAGACTTAGGTCAGTCCAAGACTGAAATTAGGTACATGGAAACCGCTAGATGGATTAAATATAATTAAAAGGTCAGTCTTGTCACACTCTGTATCACAAAGGGTTTGAGAGTTCCATTAAGGGAACAACTGTCTAAAGAATAATCAGCCACTTACATTGAACAAGGAATCCTTTTACTTGAAGGCAACCGAAAATCACTCCAGTCTTCCCCTGAAGACAAACTGTTTCAGTGGTGCTTCATTGATCAGGTGAGTTATAGAAATTACTCATTGTCATGAAGTAAAATAAATAAAACTAGTCCAAAAACCTAAACGGTAAACGTATAGTAACAAATATTTTAATCAAGGTAACATTATAACATACCATGATTCTTTCCTGAGAGCATGACTAGTGTCGAGATTAATATTATATCAATTAACATGGATGAGTTCTCTAAAAAAGCCCTTGTTGGCTTCTAAGAACCATCAGTGTTAGCTTACTGCATGTAGTGTCTCTTGAGTAAATCAGCTTAGCTGAACCTTTTCAAGACATAAAGACGAAAGGAATTAAATTCACTAATAAATGTAATGAAACATTTGTTGACTTTACAATGTATCAATTATTTTATAGCAATGAGTTGTCCCTACAAATTTTTTTTGCAGCAAAGCAGAATGGAAGCTTAAAGAGGTGTGTTGGCCATGAACACAATGCATTGCAGGTTTCAAGATACAATCTACTAGTGCCTTTATCAGTTGCCTAGCACCCTAGTAAATTGGGCATCTGTGGCTCTACATAAATTAACATACTCACGCTAATTCCATCAAATTTTTCTGGAGTCACTTTGTCCAGGTATTTTATTTTCAGGTAAGTAATTAGAGCACCAGCTGTGTAGAACAAGTCTAAGTGAAGATCACGGTAGCCAAATATACTTTCACTGGAAAAAGCAAAACAAAATTATTAATTATCTTAAAGATCAATAAAACTGTAACTATATTGTGTATAATTGCAGGTATGGTTGTGTGGTTAGGAAGTTTTTTGGAACCACACGATTAGGGGATCAGTACCTAGTGTGGATGCTGTTGGCCTGTATCTTCTACTATAGCCACTGGTTGACCAATACCTTAGTGAAATTGGTAGACAGAAACTAAAGAAGCATGTATGTGTGTCAGTGAGTTTGTATATCCCCTCGTCTTCATGTGTGCTCTCTGAGTGTAAACAAATGTTGAAACAAGCAGCATCACATTTGTTTCCACTCCTCCTCCATGTAAACACATCTGGGTTGTTTGTTGCCCAACAGACTGGAGGATTATTACCTGGTCTGGAAACAGGTGAGGGTTGGTATCTGGCCATAGAAAACTCTACCTTAATGTAGTCTCATCTAACTTGTGCAAGCATGTGGGAAAATAGATTTTAAAATGATGATGATTACTTTTCAATTACTGCATTTATTAATTTCAAAACATCCTCCCATGAAGTCATTTGTTTTATGATACAAAACTGTCCATTTTCAATAAAAACCTTCATCAACAGATCTACATGTGTAAAACTTGTTCTAAACACAACTAATCATCATTGTTATTTTAATGTCCACTTCTCTATGCTTGCATGAGTCAGACAGTATTTTGTTGAGGTAGATTTTCTAGTTGGAGGCTCTTTCTCTTGCCTTTCCACACCTGTTTCCAAGTGAGTTATTTCCTCATGACCAAATATCATCATCACCGTTTAACATCTCTTTTCCATGCTGGCATGGGCTGGATGGTTTGACTGAGGTCTGGAGAGCCAGCGGCTACACCAGGCTATAATCTGATCTGGCAATGTTCCTACAGCTGGATGTCCTTCCTAACGCCAACCACTCCAAGAGTGTAGTGGATGCTTTTTAAGTGCCACCAGCACAGGAGCCAGTCAAGCAGGTGTGGCATTGATCATGTTTAGACAATGCTTTTTACGTGCTACCGGCACAGGAGCCAGTCAGGGGCTACTGGCATCAGCGATGTTTGAGTGGTGCTTTTTATGTGCCACCAGCACGGGAGCCAGTCAGAGGACACTGGCACTGACCACGTTTAGATGATGCATTTTATGTGCCACCGGAATGGGAGCCAGTCAGGGGGTACTGGCCACAGCTACGATTTTGGTGTTTGGTTCTTTAGCTTCCAAATCCATTTTTTTGTGGATTGGTCTGCTTCTTGGCATCCTTATGACCTCAAGTCTGAAATTATTAATAACTAGTCTATGCTGGGGGGTACAGTCTTCACCCAGGAGGGTCTTTGTATTTAAGAGCAACCCTGCATCCCACTGTCTGGTGAGGATGAAATCAATCTGGCTAGCAGAGTCGCCTGATTGATAGGTTATCAGGTGGCTGTCTGGCTTCCTGAAGTTAGTGTTGCAGATTAATAAGTTGCATGCATCACAGAATTCCAGTAGCCTAGTTCCCTCTACGTTTTGGGAACCAATTCCATGGCCCCCATGAACACCACGGAAGATAACGGATTGCCATCTGACATGCTCATTAAAATCTCCAGCCACAAAGATGAGATCATTGCCATTTGTCTTTGAGGTGTCCTGTAGAAGGGTGTCATAACAGTGGTCCTTCTGATCGTTTGGCAAGCCCACTTGTGGGGTGTACGCAGAGATAATTGTAGCTATACTATTCTGCAGGACTAGCCTGAGCTTAAGCACTCTATCACATACCCTGACTACCCTTATGACCTTATCCACCCATTTCTCTTCAAGGAGTATGCCTACACCTCCTATTCCATCACTGTTACCTTCCCAGAAGATTTTATACCTATGTGCCTTGCCTGTGAGGACCCTGGCTGAAGCTCCTCTCCACCTTACCTCTTGTATGCAGCATACATCAACATGTCTCTGTTCAAGCATCCCTACAATCTCATTCGACCTACCTTTCAGTGTACCTACATTAACAGTGCCAACTCTAAAAACAGGGAAAGGAATGTGGGAGAAAGCATGGGGAGGGGAGATGTTATTCAGTGCCTGAAAAGAAGGCTTTTGTGTTTGTTTCATAGACATGCTACACCTGTTCTCACTTTCGACCTGTCATCATTGAAACATTCAAGCGTGTTAAGATTGTTGCCCCTACTGGGGGTAGGAGTAGGTGTTAGTGGCGTTGTAAGTATAAGTATTATGGGCATTGTAAAAATGTAAATTTAAGCATTACTAGAGTTACAAATACATGTAAGTAAATCAATAAAGATAAAGGAGAAGAAGAAGAGAGAGGAGAAGAAGAAGAGAGAGGAGAAGAAGAAGAGAGAGGAGAAGAAGAAGAGAGAGGAGAAGAAGAAGAGAGAGAAGAAGAGAGAGGAGAAGAATATGAATATCAATATGCCAATGTTAGATTAAGTAGGTGGGCAGCTAAACTAGTTGCATTGTCCTGGGAGAAACAGAGGGAGAGAAAATTGCAGGTTTCCGGTGAGAGAAGAGACATATCTGGTAATGGTGGTGGGAGAAGAGAGAGAGATATCAGGTGTTGGTGGAGGGAGAAGAGACAGAGATATCTGGTATTGATGGTGGGAATGGGCGGATGCACTGCAGACAAGCAAGGGTTAATTTAAATAGATGGTACAAAAAATAAGTAGCCAATTTGAGCACACAGGAAGGAAGAAGATGATTCCATTTAGAAAATTACATGAACAATTAAGGAGGAATGAAGGCTGAGAGAGATTTAAGAATTTAAATAATTAACTTACGAAAGTAGATACTAGTATATAAATAATAAATAAATAAATGTAAATAATAGTACATATTAAGTGCTAATGGCGAATGGATGAGTGAAAAGATCGAAAGAGGAGAGAATATCTTAGCAATGCATAACTGGGCATCTGTCACATAACTGGTACCTGTGCTGGTGGCATGTATAAAGCGCCTTTCGAGTGTTGGTCCTCATGGAGGCAATGTGGCTGATGCCAGTGTCACGTAATTAGCACCTGTGCCAGTAGCTGTAAAAAGTACCTTTCAAGCATTGGGCCTCACAGAAGCAATGACAAATGACTGAGACCTTTGGCAATATGTTGTGCTTCAGAAGAAGAGCCACCAAGTCAAGTGAAATCATAGTCGTGGCAGATACTGGTGTTATGCAACTGGTATGTAAAAGCATCCATTGCACTCTTGGAGCGGTTGGCGTTAGGAAGGGCATCAAGCAGAGTCTGGTGCAGCCCCTCAGCTTACCAGCTCTGGTCAAACCGTCCAACCCATGCCAGCATGGACAACAAAACATAAAATGATGATGATTACATATATACACATGCACTTTGTCTGTTACAATGATGAAGGCCCCTGTTGGTCTGTCAATGGAACAGCCTGCTCATGAAATCAATGTGCACTCCACAGACATGGACAAAGCTAGCCCTTTGAAATACAGGTACTATTTATTTTTGCAAGCTGAGTGGACAGGAGCAACATGAAATAAAGTGTCATGCTCAAGAACACATGCTGCTGGGAATTGAACTCATGACCTTATGAATGTAAGCCGAATACCCTAACCACCAAGCCATGTGCCTTCACACACACATAGAAATAGAGATGTGTATAAATGAGGGGCTTCCTTCAGTTTTCATTTACCAGATCTACCAACAAAGCTTCGGTCACTAGAAGACACTTACATAAGGTGCCACGCAGTGGGACTGAACCTAAACCATGTGGTTGGCAAGCAAACATCTTACCACATTCCTGTGCTTACACACACACACACTTATAAATATTCATGTAGAAAATTGGGGTATAAACATCAAAGAATAAAAACCACAGTAATTAAGAGCTCAAATAACTGGCTGTTAAACCCTAATATAGTTATGTATCACAATTATTTAATTATACATTTTTCTGCTAGATTAAGTATGATATAAAGGTAAATAACAATAAGTATAGCCACTAATACTAACTACTATGCTATACATTAGATAACGTAGCCCTAGATACACTTTGTCTGAATATAAGGTGGAATGCTCACAGCTGGATCATAGGTGTATCTGGATTAGGACTGACCTGTGGCTAAACAACAAAAGCAACTAATACTAATTATGATACTATACATTAAATAATCTAGTCCTGGATGCACTATATCTGAATAAAAGGTCAAATGATAATCACTAACCCCAAGGTTTTCTAATTTTTTATTATTTTCAAAAGGAATTAAAACAATGTGTTTTATTTGGTGTTAATACACTAACAAATTCTGCCAAGGTCGACTCCACCTTTCATCATTTTGGGGTTGATAAAATAAGTACCAGTGAAGTACTGGGGCTGATGCAATTGACTTACCCCCCTCTCCCAAAATTGCTGGCCCTCTGCCAAGATTTGAAACCTACATACAGTGACTTACACTTTTATTCTAAAGTGAATTTCAAGAACTGTTAGTTATTTATATCTTGCAGCTTTATGTATCATACTGCACTATTTCAGTAGCATGTTATCCACTGTTTAGTTGGCACTGTGCTCCAACCACAAAACCTGCCAGAAGCAAGCGGTAGGCTGTTGCTTAAGAAAACTTCTAAGTGTTTAATCATAGCCTTACTCACTTCACATAATGTTGTACAGAAGACAATCTCAGCTTCTTCACCCTCTTCCTCGTTATTATTCTTATAATATTGCTTACATTGAGTTCCCAAATCAACAATTTATGTGTGTAGCTACTGTTTAGCCCCAAAATAGCACAGAAATCAGTTATAGTCAAAGGCATTCCAGCCATGACTATTCAGAATTTTAATTTTTTTTTCAGACCATTGTATATTCATGACTGTATATCAGTCATTATCCAGTGTCCTCTCACAGGGAAAGGAGAGTGGATTTAGCTGTTATTTCTAACAGGTCAAACAAGCACAATGAAACTCCTTTGGAAGAATGATATTTCAAACCAAAAGAACATATGACTGCTCATTAATATTGATTAATATGCAATATTTTGTTATGTTTCTTTTATGTTCAAAATTCAAATCCCAACTGAAGACTAAAAGAATGCACATGTTTTGTATTTGTTGAATTTTGAGATGGTGATTCTACCATTAATGACACACACACACACACTGATTGTGGTACACTTCTTTATGAATTAAATGATTTGTTAAAGTCTTTCACTAATATCTGTAGCTTTCTCTGAGAATCTGGTATTATATATTGCAGTAAAAAAGGGAGACCCAGGAAGACATGGGATGACCTGTCGAAGGCCGACCTCAAGACGCTAAGCCTTACAAAGGAGATGACAGAAGACTGAGATACATGGTGCATTGCTGTATTTGAGGATCTGCCCACGACAACAAAATTGAGATCCTAAAACCAAGGTGCCATGTAAAAATGCACTGGTGATGGTACCATGTAAAAAAGCATGCAGTACACTGTAAAGTGATTGGCATTAGGAAGGGCATCCAGCCATAAAAACCATGTCAAATCTAACTATGGAACCAGGTATAGCCCCTGGTCTTGCCAGTTCCTGTCAAGCTGTCCAACCCAAGCTAGCATGGAAAATGGACTTTAATGTTGGTGATGGTGGCAGTAGGTTCATGTGTACGCTTGTCAGTGTGCTCTTGTTCAGTATGTGTGGAACTGTTAATTAGACAGGCAACAGGAAGGGCAGCTGTTGAAAATCTGCTTCAACAAATTCTGTCTGACCCATGCAAGCGTGGAAAAGTAGACAGTAAATAACAGTGATGATCTATTTTTAAGGTGGTGAAGATGCATGTGTGCTTTTTTCAAATGGATAAAAGGCAAAAGTGACATTGGTTAACTCAGAATGTCAAGAACCGGAATGTATATGGCAAGGCATTCATTCTATATGATGGAAACCTCTATAATTCTATCAGGGGTTGACATCTTTACCACCATTTTCATTCTTTTCCAACAAATGTATCTATGCATTCCCCTGTAGCAAGGCACTTTCTTTCCTTCCATTATACATTAACTTACCACCTAGCATAAAGCCAGCTCCCTTAGTTGAAGGCCTTGTCTTGCAAGTTACTTGGTAACCTCAATGGTGCCAGTGCCAGATGAAAAACACCCAGTACACTCTGTAAAGTGGTTGGCATAAAGAAGGACATCCAGCTATAAAAACAAGGCCAAAGCAGATACTGGAGTTTGGTGCAGTCCTCTGGCTTGCCAGCTCTTGTTGAACCATCCAACCCATGTCAGCAGAGAAAATGGATTTTAAGTGGGGATGTGATAATAATCACGTACAAGAGACCTCTATCAGCTGGCAAGTTCTGCACAAATCTTTTCAGGTACTGACAACAGCTTCCCAATTGACTTCCCACTTCCTTCCAAGTCCAACACAATCAATGAAAAGGACCAGTGAGGTTATTGAAATGCTGAAGTGGAAGCATGTAGATGTGTGCTGAGTGCAAGAGGTAAGAAGGAGGGAAGCTTCAGCTAGGTTCCTGACATGCAAAAAACAATAAAACACAGTTACAAATACTTTTGGGTAGGCATACTTTTGGCAAAAAAAATGGGTTGATAGACTAATTGTGGCAGAGTGTGTGATAGGATAGTTAAGCTGAGATTAATCTTAGATAAATCAACAGTAAAAATAACGCCCTAGTACATGTTAGGCCCTGCTCCTTCATTCATTCTGCTCCATCAAGCATTCTCCACACCTTATTTCCCTTACACCCAGCCCTCCATCACTCATCTATTAATGGCACTACTTGGTTGCTGAGACAATCAACACATATTATTCCCCTGCCCATTCTATGTGCTATCAATCTCCCAGCCCTGAACTACTGCCATCCCTCGTTCTCATTATTCTTCCTTCTCTTCCCACACTATTTACACCTATCACCTCTTTTCTGTGGCTTCAGCACTCTCTCTGCTACACTCCAATTTATATATCTATCATTCTCAATGCCCTTCCATATCTACCATCACCCCACCCCCACTCACTGTAACGACCTTTATGTACTTCATCTCTCTCCTCACCACTCATATATCTTGCACATCATCTCCCTACCTTCTGATCTAACCTCCTACCTGAGCCATTTCTATCTTTTACCCCCGTTCCCCTCTCTGCATATTGGTATTTCCCATCTACCTCACCTCCACACTTATTAACCTCTACCCCACCTCCACCATTTGTTACTCTCCCCTTCACACCTTTCCAAAACTACTACCACCACCGACTCACTGCCTGTATCCCCTTTTATGCTTACCTTGTAACTTGAGAGTTCGCTCTTGCACCCCACCACTACCATCTTTAACTTCTTTCCAGCTACTCCTATGATGATACACAGACACACACATGAACACAAATGAATGCATGGAGGGCTAGAGTTTAGATCAGTGGTTCCCAAACTTTTTCAGGCTGCTGCCCCCTTGATACTCAAGCCACATTCCTAGACCACTTTCTGCAGTAAATTCAAAACAAATGCATTTCACAAATAAAACTTAATCCATTATTTTAGGTATTCTTTTTAACATCCATTGCCCCCCTTTTGGCACCCCATTATTGCCCCACTTATCTTCAACACCCCCATGGATATTTCCACCATCCTCATGAGGACAGTACTGCCCACTTTGGGAACCATCAGTTTAGATCCTTCAACAGACACAGTGCTGTGTCTTTAGAAATAACAATAACTTGGTTGACAGCGACAGTCGTCGTCGTTTAACGTCCGCTTTCCATGCTAGCATGGGTTGGACGATTTGACTGAGGACTGGTGAAACCAGATGGCTACACCAGGCTCCAATCTGATTTGGCAGTGTTTCTATAGCTGGATGCCCTTCCTAACGCCAACCACTCAGAGAGTGTAGTGGGTGCTTTTACGTGTCACCCGCACGAAGGCCAGTAAGGCGGTACTGGCAACGGCCATGCTCATCTCGCTCGAGAAACCTCATGTGTCACCCGCACAAGAGCCAGTCCAGGGGCACCAGCAACGATCCCGCTCGAAAAACCTCATGTGTCACCCGCACAAGAGCCGGCCCAGGTGTTAGTAAAGATCCAACACTTGTTTCAAAAACAAAAGAAAAAGATGAAAACTAAGATAAATGCCGTACTTACTGGTCACCAAACAACTGATGTGTCATATCAGGTCTGAAAGTAATGTCTTCATTTTCTACATCTTTTTTGTTTCGCACTAAAATCAAGAAAAAGATATCATAAATAGATATACAGGCTTCACTTCTTGGTATTTGTATGTATGTGTGTCACAAGAATTCTGCTGGAATAAAAATAAATGTAGAAAGGAAATTGTTGTGTCGACACCTCCAGGCGAAGAAGTAGGATCTTCCAAGACATATAAATAGAGGTAGTCTGGCCGTGGTAGTGTGTTGGGTAGCAGTTGTATAGTGGTTGAGTAGAGATCATCCGAAGGTGCTAGATAGCAGTAGCGTTGAGACATAACAGAAATATGATGGAATAATTAAATAGTTGAATATAATAGCATCAATTCTCACTCCTGATACTGTCATATTCTCTTTCTCACACACTTCTATATTAATTGTGAACACAGGTATAGCTGTGTGGTAAGTGGTCTGCTTCTCAACCACTTGGTTTCAGGTTCAGTCTCACTGTGTGGCACCTTGGACAAGTACCTTCTACAATAGTTCTATGTCAATCAAAACCTTATGAGTGGATTTGGACAACTAAAAAAAAAAAAAAAACCCCAAAAAATCCCTCACCATATGTATGTGTGTGTTTCCCTCCAACACTGCTTCACAGCCATTGTTAGTTTGTTTATGTCCCCTAACTTAGTGGTTTGGCAAAAGAAGCTAGTAGAAAAAGTACCAAACTTGAAAAAAGGATATGTATTGGGGTTGATTTG
>NC_068983.1:85962528-85966517 GCF_001194135.2 Octopus bimaculoides
TTTACATCCATTGCCCCCTTTATTGCCAACGGGCATGTAGCATAGTGGTTAAGAATGCAGGCTACTAACTCCAAGATTCTGAGTTCAATTCCAGGCAGTGCCTTGAATGAATAAATAACAACAACATCATAAAATACCTTGGGAATGAGAACCCAGGGTTGGGTTCAAAATTCCACCAGCAAACCTGATGAAGGCTGGAGAGTAAATCAGCCGAAACGTTGTGGTAAAAACAAACAAGATAAGGACACATATCCATCCAATGTAAATAATGTACAAAATTCCTCATCTCAAAAATACAGAACAGTATAAGTTATACTGGCTAAGTAATAAATGGTGTACTTGGAAATGTTTTTCCAGATTTATCTATATGCTATATAAAAGTAAACAGAATCTATGAGTGTAGCTGTATAAATAAGTGACCTTCATATTATGAAGGTCAAATATATATAAGATGGAGACAATGTATTGCTTAGGTCAATGTAAAGGGAACTTTTTAAAAACCAGTAGAGATAGCCAGACATTATCTCATCATCATCATTTGGTATCTGCTTTCCATGCTGGCATGGGTTAGATGGCTTGACTGGAGCTGGTGAGCTAGAGAACTGCACCAGGCTCCAGTCAGTTTTGGCAATCTGGCAAGTTCACATCAGGAAAAACCTGTTTGACACAGGGTTAAGTATGAAATCAAATGGTTAAAAAGAGAAAATACAAGTTTTAATGTAGTAGCTCTTAAAGGAGTTTCTATTAACAAAGTCCATAGTCTATAAACAGATTAGATATAATTATTAAATACATACAATATTTTATATAATACACTTACATTTTAATTCAAAGAAAGAAAAAGGTCACTGAATAATCTTTACATATTATAACAATTTCTTTGTGCATCCAGTCACAATGCTTATGAAAGCAATCAATGATGCAAAATGCAAGCACATAAAATACCTTTTTAGGTAAACTAAATGCTGCATGCAGTTACTTCCCTTCAATAACGTGAAGTTATTAAATTATTTTCATATTTCCGAACAAACAGTTGAAATAGCAACCAAATTACCTTAGACTACACCTGTATTACAAAGGGAAAGGACATAATGCAACATAGTTATTGATAGAGAAAAAAAGAGAGCATAATCACACTCTGATAATATATCAACTTAGGGTTAAACAACAATAACTTAAATTCTCAGGACAGCAGAATGGTCCAGACCTAGAATACTTATCATACTGTACCTCTACGCTTAGAAATTTATTGAAAACACTTGAACATGTTTATCTAACAACAACATCAACAGCAGAAAGATTTAACAAATTTAGAAGAATTTATACTCACCAAGCTTAAAATGAATGACATCATTTGAACAGCATTTGTAAGCTTCAAGCTTATTTTTCATTAATCCTGATGGTGCACCTTTAAAAAGAGAAAAATGTTATAACAGACAAGTTATTCATTACATGCAATCAATATCAGAAGTAAAAAGTAATAAATTTAAGATGATTCTACTCTACCACACTGGCTCCACATGGCTTGGCAGAAAGGTGGGTTTTTTATACTCTCACCCAAGAATAGTTAAGTTGATTACATTAACCTCAGTGCGCAACTGGTATTTATTTTATTGACCTCAGCACATAATGATGGATGAAATACCTGGAGTACTAACAGTTCTGCCAGCTTGCCATCTTAAATAACTATAACGATAATAATAATCATCATCCTTTCTACTAAAGGCACAAGGCCTGAATTTGTTTGGGGAGGGGACTAGATGATTACATCAACCTCTCTATTTCATGAGTCCCTATAATAATTTTTAAAGGGAAATTAAGTTTTTGCTTATTTATTGTTGTAGTGATAGAATTGGTTAAATAAGATAGCAGTATGAGGTTTTATCATGGGTCCTGTTGCATAACCCTTTAGCATTTAAACCAGCCATATTAGGCCCAAAATGTTTTGCCTGTTTTGCGTTCAAACCGACCAGATCTAGTTTCTCACACTTACCCAACAATATTATTCTAAAAATAAGCACTCACATTAAAATCTCAAAGCTACAAGATAATGCATGATTAATTCAAAACAATGGGAATTTATAAGCATTACATTTATAAGCATTACATTTAACTGAATGCTAAAGAGTTAAGATATTCTCAGATTGCTTCATACTGTGATGATAATCACTACCAGCAGAATTATGTGAAATCACAAGAGTCCTATACAAATGTATACTCTAACCATCTATTATAAAAAATGGATGAAACAATTTAATCAACAACTGTGAAATACATGCTACAGTCAGATACTCTTTCTCTGGCATTAGGAGGGGTATCCAGCTGTAGAAGCCATGCCAAAACAGACAATTAGAACCTGAGAAGCTCTTGTCATACCATCCAACCCATGCTACCATACAAAACAGATGTTAAATGGTGAATATGTTCATGACCGTATGCAGTAGTTAGATTCAATCAAGTTAATTTTAGCCTTTCTACAGATAACAGGTGATGCAAAGGTTAGTGAAATAAATTGGCTTGCAATGTTTAATTTTGAACCTGTTGTTCATGAGTTCAAATCAACTGAACTGATCTGCTTTTTATTTCTCTGTGGGTACTCAAAAAAGTCATCATCATCATTTAATGTTTGTTTTTCATGCTGGCACAGGTTGGATGGTTTAACAGAATCTTACAAGCTGCAAAACTGCATCAGGCCCCAATGTCAGCTTTGGTATGGTTTCTACAGTTGAATGTTCTTCCTAACAGTGGTACTGATGGAATGCTGAGGCCAAGCCTTGTAGAATAGATAGAATAACAAGGAAATGAGCAATTAACTTTAAGGTCAAGAACCCAAGCTGCATAACTACAGACATCCTTTTGTTTCACAGGGAATAATGATGTCAGCTTGAGTTGGCCTGGCTGACAGTAAGTTCTGAGCTAAGCTCAAGTTTATAAAGCTTGTGGTTTTGTCCTTGTATACAAAAAACAATTTCCTCTATGCCAGCATAAAATAATGAATGTAAAACAGTGCATATTATTAAGTTATATCTTTGCATTAGTCACACAATACTCATATTAGATGAGCTGGTACACATCATCATCATCGTTTAACGTCCGCTTTCCATGTTAGCATGGGTTGGACGATTTGACTGAGTACTGGTGAACCAGATGGCTACACCAGGCTCCAATCTGATTTGGCAGATTTTCTACAGCTGGATGCCCTTCCTAACGCTAACCACTCCGAGAGTGTAGTGGGTGCTTTTACGTGCCACCAGCACGAAGGCTAGTCATGCGGTACTGGCAAAGGCCACACTCAAAATTGTGTATTTTACGTGCCACCTGCACAGGAGCCAGTCCAGCGGTACTGGCACCGATCTTGCTCAAATGTCTTTTCACGTGCCAGGAAAGTGAAGCTGCGGCACAAGTGTCAGGAAAGCGACACTGGTAATGATCATGCCCGAACGATGGTGCCAACACCAAACCAAATATTGATTTCAAATTTTGGTACAAGGCCAGCAATTTCAAGGGAGGGGGGTAAGTTGATTACATCAACTAGTGTTCAATTGGTACTTATTTTATCAGGCCCAAAAGAATGAAAGTCAAAGTTGACCTCGATGGAATTTCAATGCAGATATCATAAAGACAGATGAAATGCTGCTAAGCATTTTGCCCAGCGTGCTAACGATTCTGCTGGCTTGCTGCCCTACAAAGAAACAAATATTAAAATGATGCCAACTGTGAATGATGAATACCTCTTATCAAATGTGGTGTGGCTGTGTGGTAAGAAGTTTGCTTCTGGGTGCAGTCCCATTGTGTGACACCTTGGGCAAGTGGATTTGGTAGATAGAAACCGAAAGAAGCCTGTCATATATATTCTTTTCTTTTTTATTTGTTTCAGTCATTTGACTGCAGCCATGCTGGAGCACTGCCTTTAGTCGAACAAATTGACTCCAGGACTTTTTCTTTGTAAGCCTAGTACTTATCCTATCGGTCTCTATTACTGAACCACT
>NC_068983.1:85966903-85975256 GCF_001194135.2 Octopus bimaculoides
TAAGTGCCAGACTTAGAAAAAAAAATAAAAAGTACTGGGGTTGATTCATTTTACTAAAAATTTCCCAAGGTGGTGCTCCAGCATGGCCACAGTCTCATGACTGAAACAATTAAAAGACAAAAAGAAAAAAAAAAAAGAACTAGTGCAATACATAGTCAACTGCTTGACATTTTAAGATCTGAGATGACCATTAATAAATAAAAAGTTTTTTTCTCAGAAAAAATACCTGATACCTATTCAAGCCCCAGTGTGGTTGTGTGCGTAAATTGTTTGCTTTGCAACCAACTGGCTTTGGGTTCAGTCTTACTGCATGGTACCTTGGGCAAATGTCTTCTGCTATAGCCCAGCACATATCAATGGTTTGTGGGTGAATTTGGCAGATGGACACTGTAAAAGTGACTTTTGTTTACACCCCAACCCATAACGTAAAAGTTTGACAAAAGGAGGATGACAGATTAAGTACCAGTCTTCAAACAAATGAAATAAAAAACATATCAACCCAACTCTTCAATATAATACTCTAGTATTCACCCACATACAAGTGGGTGAATACATGAATGACAGTAGCACTCAACACATTTAATTAGAATTTAATATTTAACCCTTTAGTGCTTAAACCGGTCATATTCGACCAAAATATTCTACTGGTTCTATGTTCAAACTGGCTTCTCACACCTACCTTGCAATGTCACTTTAAAAATAGACAACCACATCATTGATATCTCAGAGCTACAAGATAATGTGAGGTTAATTCAAAACAAGGTAAATAAATAAACATTACACTTGACAGAATAATCTGAATGCTAAAGGGTTAATAAGATGTTGATCCAGCTCCACATTACTTGAAGTTTCATCAATGTAAAACATAACCACATAATCAGATGTTTGGAGTTGGAGTGGGAAAAATTCAAAAGAATTTTTAAAATGGCTTCCGAGTGAGACTATTCAAGCCTCCATCAGGACATGTGGGTGCTTTATTTAGTCATAGACAAAAGTTCTTTCATGACATGTTCTACATGGTAGAGCAGACAAGATATTGGCATCAGTTAACCTACTTTCTGAAGCAGTGACATTTTAGCAACAACAGCAACCAGGTGGAGATGTAACAAGATTGATGGTGTCAGATTACAGGATACAGACTGATGCCAACATCCTGCTGGTTCTACCATGTGGATAGCTAACACATCTGCATAAGCTGAACTGACCAATGGAAGTCTAAATATTTTCATCAAGAAGCCATTTTAAGATTTCTTTTGAACTGTTTCCACTCTCATTCCAAACATAATGTGGACATGTTCTACACTTATGAATCTAAGCAATGTGAAAGCGAGTCAACATGTCTTATAACTATATCTTTTACTTGTTTCAGTCATTGACTGTGGCCATGCTGGGACACTGCCTTGAAGAATTTTTAGTTGAATGTATTGACCCTAGTACTTATATTTTTATAAACCTGGTGTTTATTGTATCAGTCTCTTTTGCCGAACCGCTAAGCTATAGGGACATAAAAACACCAGCACCAGTTAAAGTAGTTGTATGCTGTCAACCTAATGTAACAGTCCCCTGAAGGGAATAATACTACTGTTGGTTAGACCTAGGAAGCTGCACCGCTTCTTGTTGGCCTTGACACATTTCCTGTGTCTTTATGTTGTCCTGTGTCAAGGCCGACAGGAAGTGGTGCAGCTTCCTAGGTCTAACCAACAGTAGTATTATTCCTTTCAGAGGACTGTCACATTAAGTTGACAGCATACAACTACTTCATCGTATCACTACTGCATAAATCTGAGAGAGTTAGAAATGTATTATTTCTATATCAGCGCCAGTTGTCAAGTGGTGGTGGTGGACAAACACACATATATACAACGAGCGTCTTTCATCTACCAAATCCACTCATATGGCTGTGGTTGGCCTGAAGCTAGAGCGGATGACACTTGCCCAAGGTATCATGCAGCAGGACTGAACCTGGAACCATGTGGTTGTGAAGCAAGCATCTCACCACACAGCTGCTTCTTATCTCTCAATCGTTTTTTTTTTGTACTCTTGTGAACTTCCCTGCCCACTCACCCTGTTCAATCTTCTGTACCACTTCACTTACTATTCACCTCCCAAAACCTTGTGGGCATGCCCTGGCGCATCTTCACCACTATCTACTTTTTCTCTTTTCTTCAGCTAGGGTAGCCAGGTATCTCTGCCACAGCAAGACACATGTTTCTGTCCCTCTATCATACTTTAACATCACCTGGCACAGAGCTACTACCCTCACTACCACTCCCCACCTCAGTTGAGGGCTGTTGTCATCCTAGTTACCTGGTGACCTCATTGGTGATGGTGCAACATTAAAAAAAAAAATCCAGTATACTCTGTTAAGTGGCTGGCATTAGGAAGGGCATTCAGCCATAGAAACAAAGCTGATATGGAACTTGGTACAACCCTGTTGCTTTCCAGATTCTTTCAAACCGTCCAACCCATGCCGACATGGAAAACAGATGTTAAATGATCATGACTAGAGGCTAAAATTTCATATACTATTACCCAAACCACACATACTTTATATATTGTGTGTTCACCAGTATGCTGCAATTTAGCATGGTGGTGACGACTCCCTCAAAGAGCTGGGTGTTAAAATACCTGAAAGTCAGAGACAGGCGAGACAACTCGTCCCTAATCCCATTCAAGAGTGATGGATACTGATATTTTGCAATTTGTGTGGCTTATCAACATCACGTACCTGAATTGAACTGAGAACGAGCTGAATCGCCCGTCTGCAACTATATACAAATAGTGTAGAAACCATTTGCTGGAAAGCCACGATGATGTATACTTAAGATTAATTTCAATAATGAATTAAAAGCAGCGCTAGTGTTGTAAACATTATTGACTGCACATACTCAATGTATGTGTTTTGCTTGTTTACCAGTATGCTGCGGGATAGCGAGATGGGGTTGATTCCCTCAAAGGGCCGAGAGAGTCAGTCAGAGTCTGCCGTTTCATTCTGATGGTGGTCTCTTCGTATCTCAAAAAGTTAAGTCCAAGCTTACCTAACACCCAACTTAAGAATATTACTAAGACACCTCCTATCCTCATTATTAACAAGACACGTTATTAGAGAGTTGGAGCAGTTCGCGTACACATTCACAGACGTCTAGTTATGTACTTTATAAATAACTGTAAGAGATTATCCAGACGACAGAAACTTCTTATCCAAGATATAAAATAAATCAATAACCATCAAAGAAAAATAAGTTAAAAATAAACTAAAAATGCTTCAGATTATATATATATATATATCGAGATTCAATCAGAATGTGTAGAGAGTACTCCTACTGTGCTCTCTACATATTTTTGTCAATATTAATAGTATAAATACAAACACACACACACACACTTTTTTGTTGTATATCTTCGACCTTTTCATATAAATATATTTTTGCGTAGACAATCAAAAAAATACATGCACATAAATGTAAACAACATAACGTCTATAGAACAGATATTTTCATTCAATCCGTTGTTTGACTTTCTCCTACATATATGGCCTTTCGTACTTCTAAAAACGTAATGGTTTCTTAGGGTAGTTTTGATATGATTCGTGAATGTGAGTTGTTCTTGACAAGATATTTTAAAAACAATTCAGACGAGTTATATAAACAGGCTAGCTTTGTAAGAAATATCTCAATCGCAGAATATACGAACACATTAACGAAAGTAAATAAAAGCGCATTGAATAACGAAAGTAGTCATATGTTTATTTTACAGGTAAAATTTCTAAATATCCAAATGATTAAAATATAGTTACAAATACGAACAAAGC
The DNA here is from genome assembly GCF_001194135.2 of Octopus bimaculoides. Classification (NCBI taxonomy): domain Eukaryota; kingdom Metazoa; phylum Mollusca; class Cephalopoda; order Octopoda; family Octopodidae; genus Octopus; species Octopus bimaculoides. The sequence goes on from NC_068983.1 coordinate 85,970,715, forward strand.
ATATTTGTATACTTCAAATGCAAGAGAAATACGCAAAATAAATAAAATAACTTTTAGACACCATGTCCTATTTACGATGTGGAATAACTTTTTGAAAGATTAAAATTTTTACCTTCAACATTTAAAAAATAATGAATTATATTAATCGTAATAAAATATTTTTCTCTCGCTTTGCATATTTCCACGAAATAAGCAAAACAGACTTAATAGCAGTTATGTATGGTGAAATATATATTCTGTAGTCTGTTTTGTATATTTTGTGTATATTGAGTTGTGCATGAATTGAACATAACGAAAGCACGTAAAATATAACCGCTGAATAAACACAGTCGATAAATACCTTCAGTTTTCACAGAAAGAAGAAAACGAGAAAAAGCTAAGCTTTAATAGGAAATTACAAACAAAATATATTTATATACTTTTTGTATATCTCCGGTCAGGATTTGAATGGAATACATTGAGAAAATGTTCTTAGACGTAAGAATCTCGAAAGAACGTTCCCGTAAAAATTTGGAATGTCGTCGGTTTAAATTTTTTAAGAGTGAGAATGTCATTTCACATGCATACAATGTATTATATTATTCTATACTTATTTTTAAATAGCTGGTTATCATTTGAATTGAAAATATTGAGACCGAAAGGAGTACAAGACAAAAACTTTCACTTCTCTCGTTACTTTCAATATAGAAAGTGAAACAGTACTGTACAGGTATTCTACAATAGAGTCGACTGGAGTTGCCAATTGTCTAGACTGTCTTTTATTATTATTATTCTTGTATATGAACTATCAAATACTAACTGGAGCCAAATTAATATGTTTATTCTTTAATGAAAAAATATAAGGAAAAGAAAAATACATTACAATAAATGATCTTATAACTAATATTTCAAATGTAGTACGGAATACACAATGGTAGGATAATAAACAAAGACCAAACAAAGAAAAAGAATTAACAGAAAATCGACAAGTATTTTCTATGGCATTTAGTTGAAAAATGGAAAGTTTAGAGCTATTATTGACAATAAAGTACTATATGTGAGAATAAATCAGAAAATCGCACCAAAATTCGGTAAATTCTAATCAAATATAAAAATGATAAAATACGCAAGTATCTCTTTGTATGGTTGGCTTGTCCACATATAACATTACACACTATTAGAATTACACAAATGTTGGACGTATGAATTTAATATTATAAAAAGAGCGTAGCTTTAATTCTTGGCACACCTAATTAAAATTCTATTGAACGATTATGATCTAGAAATAAGTTGATGTTAAATACGTGGACATTGTCAATCTCTTTAATACAATAAAAACGAAAACGCTTCGAAGAAAAATCTGGTAAGTTCTGTAGCATTAAGTAAAGATTTTGCTCACAGATTGAGATCATTTACGTAAAGCACGAACATATTAGTGTTAATGAATGCATATACATAGATATCTCTTGGGTAATTTGACTGAAATTTAGATTCAAAAGCTACGACATGGAAATATAGAACCACTTACCCGCCATTTTGCATTCCCGCGGTACCAGATTTAAGTGAAAAAAGTAGCCTCGTTTTCAATGGAAACGGCGGGCGACGAGAATGAGCGTTATTGAGAGTTATTCCCCATCCACTGCAAATTAACGGGTTCTTTTGGAGCGAGTTCACGGTGGGGGAATCACTCAGGCTGGTTATTTAACTCGTTTTAATTACCACATGCAAAGACATTCCGGAAGAAGCGGGTGGTTGTGATTTCTTTTGCTTAAGAAAAGGGGATATTACCTCGACTATTTTAATTTAGATTAGAATTTTCTTGGCTAGAATAAATTTGAGTAAGGCAGGATGAAAGAAAGTGAAGTTTCCTGGAATAGTTTCATGTAATAGCATGAAAATTTGAATTGATAGAACTCAGAATTTAAATATAGAAGTCATAACTTGGGATTTCTTTTGACAATACAAATGATTTTGTTGAGAAAAGAGGTTAAGAACATGAAATAAAACAGAACAAAATATGGAATAGAATGTTATGGAAATTTGAATCAAGAGAATTCACAAGTTCATCATCATCATCATCATCATCATTATTCAACGTCCGTTTTCCATGCCGGCATGGGTTGGACGGTTTGACTGACAACTGGTAAACTGGGGAGCTGCACCAGGTTCCGAACTGATTTGGCATGGTTTCTTCAGCTGGATTCCTTTCCTAACACCGACCACTCCAAGAGTGTAGTGGATGCCTTTTACGTGCTATCGGCATGGGTGCCAGTTACATGACATTGGCATCAGCCATGACTATGATTTCACTTGGCTTAATGGGTCTTCTCAAGCACAGCATACCACCAAAGGTCTCAGTCACTAAATATAAAAAATATTACTTGGGTTTTTTTTTTCTCTTTACTATACAAATCATTTTGCTGGGAAGAAGGGAATAGAATATAAAACAGAATAGAATCGAATATGGGACAGAATACAAAAGTATGGGACAAAACTTTTTAAAGGTTTAGTTAGAAGAGGAAAAGCTGAGACAATGAATTTGTTGCAGAGCTTCAGAGACTGGCAGGGAGGGCAAGGAAGGAACAATCTAGAGATCTCCAATGAATGCTTGCAACAAAGTAGAATCTGTCAAAAGTATCTAAGGACTGATTAAGTAATATTAAAATGGGTTACAGATTGGTTGGATGAAATAAAATGGTATAGACCAGTGGTTTTCAAACTGTGGTCTGCGGACCACAGGGGGTCCGCAAGGACAAGACAGGGGGTTTGTGAACAGCAAATACTTTTTATGGGAAATTTGATTTTATATATGGTTTTTAATTGAAATCTTTTAATTGACAATAAACCTATTTGTTAAATACTGTTAAATAAACAAATGTAAAAATATATGTTATTTTAAGCAAATATTTATGTATAAATTTCATAAGCGTTTATAAGAGGGTCCCTAAGGTAAAGCCTGAAATATAAAGGGGTCCGCAAGTCAAAAAGTTTGAAAACCCCTGGTATAGACTGCAGATGATTGTTGTCATTTAGCCCCTGGTCAGTCCTGAGAGAGCAGACTTATGAGCATAGTCATGATCTTCACTTCTTTAGTTTAGTCATAGTTAAAAGTTCCCTTTTTAAGTTGGCAGAGTGTGATTTGAATAAGAATAAAAAGATATTTTTAGCAGGTCTTACAACCTCTTAGTAATTGGATAATACATGGATTAAAAGATAATAATAAAAAGTCTATTGTACACAGTGCTAATGCAGAAAATTTACTTGTTTCTTCAGACACAAAATGGCCATTCTAAATAGGTGGGACAGTAAGCTATGAGATTCTGTAGTAATTCTATTTGTCAATGTATTACTCTAATACACCTAATAATATTAACTGGATAATCAAGGCAGCAAGCTGGCAGAATTGTTAGCCCACTGGACAAAATGCTTAGTGGCATTTTCATCCATCTTTACATTCTCAGTTCAAATTCCACTGTGGCCTATTTTGCCTTCATCCTTTTGTGGATTGATAAAATAAGTACCAGTTGAGTACTGGGGTCAATGTAATTGACTCCTCACTCCCCTCAAACTTTCTGGCCTTGTGCCTATATTAGATATGAATATTAAATGGATAGTCAAGTCAAAAGGATGCTGGACATCACACAAAGAAATGAGAGTTCGTATTTTGCATTATAAACATAGTCAATGCACTAAATTTTCTAATTAGCTGTAAATAAATACTGCTTGCCACTGAAAGTTGCTTAGATGATGCTGCGGACAGTACCAGATGGGCTTAGGGACTTTGATCTCAAGGTTTACTCAATAAGTTTATCAATTTATTCAAATTGACTGTACTGTTACTTACAGGGGTAAGTTATTCCTGCCTTGCAGTACCTGCCTACAGTTAGTTTATTTCCAAGTTATATGAAAGTTTAGCAGTTCTTTATATGACTCGATACAGTACCAAGTTGTATTGGTAATTCCATTTCATTTCTACTGTACTAAGCTCTACAGAGGCTTTACTTTGTATGGTATTTGATTTAGGATGTAGGATGTAATGTATGAATCAGCATCCAGTCTTGTTTAAAATCCTGTCACGGTCTATCTCTTAGGAATGTACTTCTGGGATATGACTCTATATTTTAGGACACTGAAGCAATGTCTTTTTTCTGTTTTGTCATAGCCATGACACTTAACATAAACTGTATAAAGTAGTATGCATCTGAAATGTTCAGCTCTTGAGGTCTGATACAAATGCATACACACACACGTCTCTATGTGCTTGTGTATACATACATACATACAGTATCAGAACAGTTACCCAATGAAAATAATTACCCCCTTTGGTTAATTACCCTTCTCCAATATATTAAGAAGTTTTAAATCATCATCTGTTGTCCTCAGGGGTAATTGTCCTTGGGGGATGGGTTATTTTCAGGGGGGTTAAATGTCCTAGACACATACATACACACATGCACGCACACAGACACATACACACGCATCATCATCATCATTTAATGTCCACTTTCTATGCTGGCATGGGTTATATTCACACACACACATATGCATATATATATATATATA
>NC_068983.1:85975481-85978316 GCF_001194135.2 Octopus bimaculoides
GAAACATATGTCGGAATAAAGTATGCAGTTATAACATGCGTTCACTCCATTCCTTAAATTTATATATATATATATATATATATATATATATATATACATGTATATAATATGTGTGTGTGTATAGTTATTTACGAATACAGATATATCAAATATCATACCAATAAAATCCTTAATTTACCAAAATTATCTGTTTCCAGAGGGTATTTCATAATTACAAAATGGCAAGATTAGATTCATTTTGGAGTGGGGAGATAATCTCAAGAATCAAGCATTTATCGCAATTTTGTTTAAATTATGGAAATTACCTAGGCCATAAATGTGTTATACGATTTAATTTTTTTTTTGTAAAAGTGTAAGTCTCTTGGTTGTCAGAGACAAGGTGGGAGTATTGTCATGCTGATGACATCTATTGAGGCAGAAACACATATCTATGATTGTTCCCTCCAGAAAATAAGGTTGTGCTTTTTCTCAATTGTGTGGTGTTAACTTCAGAGATGTCTTGATTATTGAGACTATCTTCCTTTATCTCATGGATTTAGTCTTAATTGCCACTTGGTAATTAAAATGCATCTTCCAGAGACGGTGATAATTTTAATAAATCAAGATTTTATACTGTATGGCATTTGATATACCTGTATTTGTCTATGTTGTTCAAATACATACCACTGGCCACTCTTCAGCTCATTTTCATTTAAATCCTTCTCCCCCTCCTTCCCATCTTCTCTCCTCCTCCTTCCCATCTTCTCTCCTCCTCCTTCCCATCTTCTCTCCTCCTCCTCCTCCCCCCCTCCCCCCATCATCATCATCATTTAACATCTGTTTCCCATGCTGACATGAGTTGGATGGTTTGACAAGAGCTGGCAAGCCAGAGGGCTATGCCAAACTCCATGATCTCTTTTAGCACGGTTTCTAAAGCTGGAAAGTCAGAGGACTGCACCAAGCTTTACTGTCAGCTATGGTATGGTTTCTATGGTTGTCTGCTCTGCTTAATGCCAACCACTATACCAAGTGAACTGGGTGCTTTTTTTTTTTTTACATGGCAAGGTCACCACATAACTTGCAAGACAATGACCCCTCAACTGAGAGGGAAGGGTATTGCTGAAGGAGGTGACTTTGTGCCTGGTAACGAGAGGTTAAACTATGATAGAGGAACAGAAACAGGTGTATCTTGCTGTAGAAGAGAAACATGGCTGCCTGAGTTGGAATTGAGGGAGGAGAGAGAGAGAGAGAGAGAGAGAGAGAGAAGATGGTAGTAAAGATGTACCAGGGCATACCCTCAAAGTGAAGAGAGGTGAATGTAAGTGGAGTGGTACAGAGGAATGGACAGGGCATGTAAGTAGAGAGTTCATAAGAGTGCAAATGCAGAGAGGTGGGATATATGTGTTAAGAAGTTTGCTTCCCAACCATATGGTTCTGGGTTCAGTCTCACTGCGTGGCACCTTCATATGCATACATATACATGCATATACATACATATAAATGTATGTATGTATGTATGTATGTATGTATGTATGTATGCATGTATGCAGGTGTGCATGCATGTATGTCAGCCTTGTCACATTCTGTGTCATGCTGAATCTCCCTGGGAGAGAACTATGTTAAGGGTATGTGCGTCTGCAGAGAGCTCAACCACTTGCAAGTTAATCTCATGAACGACTCTTCCATTGATAGAATCAACTGCAACATTCATTGTCATAACCAACAGAATGCCAATTATGCATGTATGTGTCTAACAGACCAAATCCATTAACAGGCAGACAACAGTATCAGGTCAGATTATGACATATTTATACTTATACAACATATCTCTACTTGATTGTCTCTACATGTTGTATAGGTATGAATATGTCATAATTTGACTTGATACCAGCTCGATTGGTTCATTGCCTATAGTCAATCTTCAATCAAGTAGCTTTTACATTCCTGCATTCAAAGCTTGAGTTTAGGTACAAATATCACTTGAGCACTAATTAAATATATATATATGTAATGGATCATATTAATTAGTAAACAATAATATGAGATGTCAGCGTTGTACTCAGTTTGTAAGTATTGGTTCTTCGTTGATTGCCATTATGTAAAGATGAAAGAACAGTGATTGAAGTTGTGAAGAAAATATTTATCTTTACTGTTACATCATATACACCTTACCTCGACGGGCAGGTGATGAAATTGTAGAGCATGTGAAGTAAAGTTAGATGTCGTAGATTTTCCTTGTATAGGTTTGTGTCCATGAATTCTTAGTAGTAATCCACAGATAGTGATAGAATGATGTTCTAAGAGAACAGAATTAGAGCTGGTGAAAATTGTAGGGTTGCTGACAGTAAATTTCATTTCTCCTTCTCACTATTGTCTTTAGTAGCTGCCTTGCATATGATCATGATTCTAGTGTTCCACTCCCTAACTGATGGTAGCTGTCTCTGACTCGAGTTGTCATTCATTAACTAACTGAACGAGTTATCAAGAGCTAACTGAGTTGTCACCAAGTGACAAACTGATTTTTGCTTGGAGGTTCTTGTTTTTATAACTACCCAGAAGGATAGGCATATCGTTGAGAACAATGGATTTAGTTGGTGGTCTTGTTACCTTAATTCTAGCTTTTGGTGGTTTAGGAGGGGTTAGAAGGGTCAAGTGGTGAAGACATTATTTCGGCCTAGCTAAGACAATCTGGCAAAAGTAAAACTGTTGTCACTGAAAAACCATTGTTCCACCGTGAGAAAAGTTCTGTCGAAGTGTTAATTAAAATTTGGCTATGGTAGATCGAATCCACTTCATGCCTACAAGATCCACTACACACACATATACACATATATATATGTATATATATATATATAT
>NC_068983.1:85978980-85979732 GCF_001194135.2 Octopus bimaculoides
ATATAGCCTTTGTTTTCTTCTTTGTTTAAGACAGACCGAAGTGATACAATGAAATAATAAAGCAACTCTTTCTTCTCTTTCATTCCCTTGGCTCCATTTCATTCAGCAGGGTCTTGCTTCATGAAGATTGAAAAACGTTAAAAGTGCATTTCATACTCGTTAATTTTTGTAGTTGCAAAAGTTACCTCCCCTGAATACAGATTGCATGATCTTTCATTGTTTCTTTCACCCATTCTCAACACCTCTCTCTCTTTTGAATACTTACATATTCCGCCCTCTCCCCAGTTGTTCTATCAACTGTGAACAAAAATATTGAATTAGAATGCCAAATGACTGCATATTCGAAAGATTGACACAACGTACTTTCCACACACATTTAGTGTAACATTAAGTAATAAGGACGGCCCTTTGAATTATAAATGCAATCCATCCAGCAGGTTTCCAAACAGTTTCTGGGTATCCATTAGTACAAACAAGGATATGGTTAAGGCACTTGGTGAAGATGCCTCATAATTGCAAGGCGAACTTGCAATCACTGAACCATGCGATACACACTCATGCACACACACACACACACTTGACCGTTGACTGAACACTATTCAATTTTTTTTCTCCGTGTTTTTTCTCCTTGTCTCCGTATTCTTTCTGTTGAAGAGCGTAGCTCGAAACGTCAAAGACTTTCCGTATTCCCGAGCGTCATACTAATATATACTTTTGTTATTTACACCACCTGTCCTCGTCTGTTGTTATTT
>NC_068983.1:85979742-85980187 GCF_001194135.2 Octopus bimaculoides
TATATATATATGTATATATATATATATATATATAAATTATTATTATTATTATGTGTGTGTGTGTATTATATATATACTCTTAAATATACACACTCATATGTATACAAACATTCATATACATACATAGACGTGTAAGAAGCTTGCTTCCCAACCACATGATTCCGGGATCAGTCTCACAGTGTGACACCTTTGGCAAGTGTCTTCTACTATGGCCTCAGACCATAGTATGTGTGTATATAAATGTGTGTATTTGTATGTGCTTGTCCCCCCAACTATCACTTGAAAACCGATGTTGGTGTGTTTACATCTCCGCAACTTAGCTGTTCAGTAAAAGAGACCGATAGAATAAGTACTAGGCTTACAAAAAATAAGTCCTGGGATTGATTTGTTCGACTAAATTCGGTGCTCCATCATGGCCGCAGTCAAATGACAGAAACAATATAAG
>NC_068983.1:85980499-85982770 GCF_001194135.2 Octopus bimaculoides
ATATATATATATATATATATATAAATATAATAGATGTTTATATACCTATATATATATATATGGGAGAATATACGAAAAAACAACAACAGACGAGGACAGGTGGTGTAAATAACAAAAGGATGTATTAGTATGACGCTCGGGAATACGGAAAGTCTTTGACGTTTCGAGCTACGCTCTTCAACAGAAAGAATACGGAGACAAGGAGAAAAACACGGAGAAAAAAAATTGAATAATGTCCAGTCAACGGTCAATCATAATATTATATATATATATATATATATATACACACACTAGCAGAAAGACCTCCCTCCGGGCGGTTTGTGCTAGCCACTCGATAATATTTCCACATTTGATTCCCAATTCTAATAATGTTTATGATATTTTACATTTAATTATTTCTTTGTATATTAGTGCTCACTTGCTTAGTAAATATTGCTTTCATTATTTTATCAGTCATGATCTCTCTTTTTTAAAGAATCAATCTGCTATATATATTTATCATTAATAATTGGAAGAACTTACATAGGTGTGCATAAATAGACAGACAGACAGACAGACAGACAGATAGATAGATAAATAGATAGATAGATAGATAGAGGGACACACACACACACACACACACACACACACACGCACACTGTGAGAATACATGGGAATAACGTTTCCTTACTTTTTCAAATATACCCAAATATAAAATGATCTAATATAACGTTCTATATCATTCATTCGGCATGTGTTGAAACATGCCAAACAATTTAATTCCACACAAATATATGTTACTTTACATATAATTTATGTATTCTATGTACTGAAACTTTCCCTTTCTCTCAGCCAATATTTTTGCATTAGCCTTCCTTTGAATTCTAGATAATGCAACATACAGCTGACCATGTGAGAAGAATTGTGTTGGAAGATGTATTCCAATTTGTTCAAAAGTCTGTCCCTGTACCTTGTTGCACGTCAAGGCAAAAGTTGACTTGACAGGAAATTGTTTGCATGTAAAAGTAAATGGAAATTCCATTTCTTGAGATACATGTGGTATTCTTGGGATTAGCAGAGTTGATCCTGCATAAAGACCAGAAGTAACCTCAGCCCCAATAATTTGATCATGTAAACTGACGATGTAGTGTGCGCCATTTCAATGTCCTTTTGTAGCATCTAAATTTCTCAGAAGCATTATGCATCGTTTTTTCTTCAGTTTGAGAATGTGTGGTGGAAACCCTGATGGTGTAAGGTTGTTGATGAACTCGATTGGAGACAGAGTTTCATTATCAACTGTATCTGAGCTTCTGTATATTTTTAGCTCACCAGGGAACCTCGTCAACAGAAAATCATTCACAAATTGTGCTGCTTCATTTGTTGGTGTAACAATGGTTCTATTTGCAAGCCACACAGGGTTTGTGAAGTTATTTTTGAGGTCAGCATATACAAAATCACACAGATCTGAAATGTTGCACCAACAATTTGTGATCTGACACCATTATTTTGAAGTAGAATCTTCTCCTCTCGAGACACCCTAACCAGTCGGTCATATGTAGTGGAAACAAAATCGTGTCTACGTCTCCGTGCATATTCAGGCATCTGTTTCAGTCACTTTGCCCTGGTTTCATCTGATTCAGTTGCCTGTCTTTCTCTCTGTCATTGTGCTTTTAGGGAACGCTGGTATACATGGGCCACTGCCGGTCTTCCATAAACAACCTTGCTCGGACTTGTGCCTTGGAGAGGAACTTTCTAGGTGCAATCCCATGGTCATTCGTGACCGAAGGGGGTCTTCATGTGTATATATATATTATTTCGAGGATATAAATACCTCTTTAAGGGATGTCATCATCCAGTTTCCCCGCTTTTATCCAGTGTATCAACTAAATACTAAAAGATGTTAGCTTCGCATTGATCGATATGGTTATATTACCATTTATGTATAAGAAAAAGAAAATGGAGAAATTGATATGCAGACATCAGTTTATTGAAACAAATTCAATTTCGAACAATATCAAACAATATCAAACTCATAGAGCGTACAATCATTTCCATGTCCAATTCAAATTAGAAAAATTAAATTAGAGATTCATATTGAATATAGTTAAGTGAACATTTTGTCAGGGTCAGAATTTGATAGAAAAAGGAACATCTCAATTTGTTATTATATCATTGGTAAAGTCAGCATTAAATTCAGATATGAGCGTTTTTGCATTCTAATGTATTAAAAAAAATTTCTTTCTTTTTCTAATACATAAATAGGATATATATATATATATATATATATATATA
>NC_068983.1:85982820-85985442 GCF_001194135.2 Octopus bimaculoides
AGGGTATTCAGGCTAAATTCGACAATCTGCATAGAAAACAATATCCCATCCAAAAACAAAAATATTTTGAAAGTTTGAAATATATCAGTCAGATTCTAGATTATTGCTGGGAGACAGCACTAAAGTAACCGACCTTAGCTTTCACCACAGCCTCAAGACGGTTTTAGAGCTAGGTGCATACTTTCCTCATTTTGTCCCTAGGAAGACCCTCGAGCACCTTGATCTTTGCCACTCAGTCAGCGTTGACATTGTAGACAAAACGGTTAGTGTATTTCTCAATCGTGCTCCACACATAGTAATCCATGTGACTACAATTGGGGGAATTAGGACGCCAGAGAGTGGGACTATTGAATTCGTTGAAATTTTTCGACAGCCACTTCTGACTCTTTCCGGGGGTATGGCAAAGAGCATTGAGTAGCTGTCATGGTGTGGGCATTTTGATACCTGGTGCGAATCATCCTGATACAGGTTACTCTATTCCAAATTTTCAATCCTCCATATCAGTTAACTTTTCCTCAATTACAACTTCAATCTTTATGCTCACCACCAATATATCAAGCTGTTCCCGAAAAAGGAGACAAAAAATCGTGAAATTTAGCCCGAATATCCTGTATACTGTGGAAACCAATTATCGTGAGCACGTGATGGTATATCATTTAAGGTAATAATAACAAGCTGAACTGATAACATTAAGCATAAGATATAACCACACATGGGCGTGCGTGTGTGTATGCATGTACATATTAATAATAATAATAAAAAAAATACAGTATTCTCATATCACCCGTTTTGCCACTCTGTTTCATATAGGAGTTGAGATAACATCGACAATCATCAGAAAAGGCTGAAAAGAACAGTGTGGCAAAGGTTCAGACACAATGAATCTGAAAAAGAAAACAAAATTTTCTCAAAAAGCCGAAATGGTCACGGATGAATACTTTTAATCATAGGTCTTCCCGATCAAGGCTGATCGGGGGATTAGCAACAACGATTGGAAGAAGAGAAAAGCATGGAAAATCCTACAATTTCACTCTGCGACAGGAAAACATCGCAGAGTTGAAATAAACAGATAATTCAGTGAGTGTTTGTAAAATAAATTCAAGAATATTTTATTACCAAGATACAAACAAACTATAATATAACAGAATATAAATCAGTTGAAGCATTTTTTGTAATTTAAGTCAACTTGCCCAATTTGAATGTGTAATGAATTTAATGCATATATTAATATGAATCTACCGTGAAAAATGTTAACCACTACACAATCGATGAATTTCTCTTTTATTTATGAAATTTTGACTGCTACCAAAATTTTTTCTGGGTTCACGTTATGAAGCATCTGTTGTTTTTTAGCAGAAGAATCTGTTCATTATTACATAAATATCTGTTAATGTTATGCAAATATCTGCTAAAGGTGGTGAGCGGGCAGAATTATTAGAGCGTCGGACAAAATGCTTAGCAGTATCTCGTCCGTCTTTACGTTCTGAGTTCAAATTACGCCGAGCTCGACTTGGTCTTTCATCCTTTTGGGATCGATTAAATCAGTACCAGTTGAGCACTGCGGTCGATGTAATCGACTACCCCATCCCCGCAAGAGTTCAGGCCTAGAGTAGAAAGGATTATTTAAACATCTACTAAAATATCAAATGCAATAATTATTTTACTTGATTAATTATTATTATTTTTTCGTTTATATATTTGTTTTGCAAATATATAAATATATATTATTATTTTCAATGGATTGCATTATCTATTTTCTTGACTTTATATTAAAATTATACTGAATTAAGTGATATTTGATTATCTTTAAGAAATGACATAATTATTTCCCTTACATATCAAGTATAATGTTACTCTTCATTTACTGTACTACACAACAAACAGAAACAAACACTGATATCAGAAAGATTTAAATCTTTCCCGTTTCCCTCGAAACCTCGTCACTATTGATGCCTAATTTGTGTTCAATATATATAAACCAATAAAGGCGGCGAGCTGGCAGAATCGTTAGCTCGCCGGACAAAATGCTTAGCGGTATTTTCGCCCGTCTTTACGTTTTGAGTTCAAATTCCACCGAGGTCTACTTTGCCTTTTATCCTTTTGAGGTCGGTAAATTAAGTACCAATCGAACACTGGGGACGAAGTAATCGATTTTCCGCCGCCCCCGAAATTGTTGGCCTTGGGCCAAAATTTGAAACCAATGTATACAAATCAATATCAAAGCAGTTACGTATTTTCGTACTCGCCCTACTCAATTAATGCCAAAATAAGATTCACTACGTCATTGAAGACCTAGTGGATCTTTTCTGTTTGACTGCCACTTTTCAATTTCTTCAATTTTGTTCCAACTCATTTCATATTTGGTGTATTAATGTAGTTTTGTATGGTAATTATTGACATGGAATTCATTTTCGCCATAAATCAACAAATAAAGAGTTAATAGCTTTTAAAATTTGTAAATTATGGGCAATTTTAGTCAATCGAAAACCACAAACATATCGGTACCTGTTTCCATAGTAACAAACCAGCTATTACCAAGCTGCTTACCCGCCCTGTCCAACCACGCAGTCATTGTTTGCTTATTAAATGCTTAAAACACGAGGTATGAGGCGGTTGTGAGAT
>NC_068983.1:85985452-85987509 GCF_001194135.2 Octopus bimaculoides
GCAGTCATTGTTTGCTTATTAAATGCTTAAAACACGAGGTATGAGGTGGTTGTGAGATGTGCTAAAAATGTGCTAAATAGGCCTTAGATCATGCATCAAAGTTTTTTTTTTTTTGGCTTTTGCATAATCGCATGATTTCTTGTATAATCATGCGATTTAGTATAGAATACAAGTTGGCAAAAATTTTCTGAAAATTCCCCAAAATGAAAAAGTTATGAGGGGTTATATGGCGTGCTTAAAGCAGAATTCCGTCAATATTTCATCTGTTTACAGTTTGATATTAAAACACGTGCTATTGTTACAATGTTGACAACGCGTGCACTCACGTACAAAATGACAGCTTCCAAATCCTGTTTTCTGACTGGGTAAAAAATGATCAAACATTAAACCTCTGTAAATTTAAAAAATAGAAAAATTCTGGAACTAGTGAATTAGGCCCTGAGATTCAGCGGGAAAATTACATCAATACATCAAATTTTCACTTAATTTTAAAATTTCAAAAAGTGCAGCGAAACAGAAAAGATCCAACCTAGAGACTCTTACTCAGGCATAAATCCATGTATTTATATGAGAAAGGACAGAGACTGTGTAACGTTTATTCATTTCTCAAACGAACGTACTCCAGTGTCACATGGCATAAAAGAGGAAAGCTCTGTTATTGAATTTAATATTTGAAAACGATATTATATCTTGTGTGAGTATTGACAATTCCTTAATATGTCAGAAAATTAGAAATAGCAACAGAAACCAATGCATGGAAACATTTATATTTCATTAATATAATTTGAAATGATATAATCTGATATAATATGTATCCAGCCAATAAAGGTTTGAATAACTATCTTTGATAGTCTCACGTTTGAGCATATTGACTATATGATGGCTTGCAATCTTCTAGGCACTTAGTGTATAGATGTTTGATCTGTTAGTATCAATAAAGAATTAAAAATACGGACCTAATCAAAGCATAGATAAGGATTTCCCATTGAGATGGAGACAAGAATCTATGAATGCTTGTGATTTTCCTACGAATCGTATTTACAAAGACATTAAAAATCAGTTGCTAGATTAAATGAATGTCCAGCAATAATAATGACATACAAGATTTTATCAGATATAGTAAAACTAGGAGAGTGTGTAAGAAGTCTTGGAATGGACTCGGGGTGGGGACATTATGATTTCTGCTTTTGATTCATTGAGCATAAGAAGATCGAAATATGTTCAGTGCATTGTTTGAACAAAGAAGACACTCTGGAGATTTGTCACCAAGCATTTAACTCTGAAAAGGAACGAAGTAGATAAGATGATTAACCAGCGAGATAGTTATCAGAATGAAAGCCGAACGTCAAATAAACATAAACGTGTACTAAAAGGCAGTAAATGTTAAATATTACCGATCATTAAATTTGAATCTTGAGTCACTAACACACACACACACACACACACACACGCACACACACACACACACACACTTTCAAATACGCACATATTCACACACACAAGCAATACGGACTTCTTTTAGTTTTAATCTACCAAATCCACTCACAAGTCTTTGGTCAGCCCGGGGCTATAGTAGAAGTCACTTGTCCAAGGTGCCGCACAGTGAGACTGAAACCAAGCTTCTTAATCACACAGCCACGCCTACCTCTATTATACACACGCACACACATGCGCATACTCTTACTCTTTTACTTGTTTCAGTCATTTGACTGCGGCCATGCTGGAGCACCGCCTTTAGTCGAGCAAATCGACCCCAGGACTTATTCTTTGTAAGCCTAGTACTTATTCTATCGGTCTCTTTTGCCGAACCGCTATGTTACGGGGACGTAAACGCACCACTATCGGTTGTCAAGCGATGTTTGGGGAGGGGGGACAAACACAGACATACAAACACACACACACACACACATATACATACATATATACGACAGGCTTCTTTCAGTTTCCGTCTACCAAATCCACTCACAAGGCATTGGTCGGCCCGAGGCTATAGCAGATAGAAAGGAGTCAGTAACACATATAAGAATTTGCCAGTTCTTAGAGTACACAATAGTAAG
>NC_068983.1:85988289-85991147 GCF_001194135.2 Octopus bimaculoides
ATATATATATATATATATATATACGTTTGAGAGTGTGTTTACGCACATACTCCCGCACACGTAGTTACATATGTACTCATGTATGCATATATATCCAGATACGTATCTTACAAGCTAAAGAATACCAATAAATTGACAGCAATTGTAAGTTCACCTCAACCTGCGTTAGATACATCAAATCTCACAAAGAAGGCTACGCTTTTTTTATCCAACTAGAGGGGACTGCCACTAAATACCTGATGAGCAAGAGAGATAAGAATGCCTCTAGATATTCCTGTTGCGATATAAAACATCGACTGCGTGAAACCAGTCTGGAAGACATAACCCATATCATCATCAGTTGTCTAAAAATGTTGTAAGGTATTATCACTCTATGAGATATGAAATTATCACTAAAACCGTCTACAATACCACACGCATCAAAAAATTGTCTTGACGGCCATACTAAATGCACACCAGAACCCGGAAGTATCCACATCTTTAAAAATAAAGAATACAACTGGCACATTCCAATCAAAGCACTTCAAATCAGATATTGTTGTATGGTAAAAGTAAAGGGCCGGTTTTCCGGTGTCCTCACCTCTGGACGGAACACCGATCTGTCGCAGGACTACTCATTTTTGACAACTGAATGGACTGAATAACGGAAAATGAAGTGGTTTGCTCAAGAACACAACGCATTGCCCGGTTCAGGAATCGAAACCACGATCTTACGATCATGTGTCCAGCACCCTAACCACTAAACCACACGCCTCCACATTGTTGTATGAGACTTAGAGCAAAGTCATGTCATGTTGTAGAGATCGGCTGTCCGGTGGATGTGAATGTCCCATAAAAAATTGGGGAAAAGAACATCTATGGAGAACTAATAAAAAACCTTCTGCATTTATGTCTAGGTTATACATTTTCATTTGTTAATATCACAGGCGCACGGGGCTATGGAACAGCAGTTTAGAAATGCTGGTGTTCCCTACAAAGAACAGCAAACTGATTCTCATTCGCTAAAGACAGCCGATTAGAGATACAGAGAAAATTTGGAAAGCATTTCAGGGATTCTCCATTTGAAATTTCTGGGCTTAACACATGCACACTATCACATATAGACATAGAATACATATACCCCGCATGTGCAGACTCCGCACGTGCACCCGCGCACATCTGCGCACGCGAGCAGAAACACATACATACACACGGAGGCACATGCACACACATTCACGCACACACATTCGCATGCACACACACACACACACACACACACACACAAATATATATATGTATATATATATGTATATATATATATATTTATATATGTCACTAATAATATTTTTCTATATAAAATAAATGATCATATTCTTTAAAATCCTCCATTTTTGCTGGTTTAAAATTCAAAGAAAAGATTTCCTTACTTTCACCTTTCCTTCCTTGTTCAGTTTCACTTATTCAAATTCGTTCTGAAAGCAAGAACAATTATTTCCCAGTAATTCATTTATGGTTGAATATTATTATTCAAATGCACCATTAGAATGAATTTACATCATGTTCGTGCCAATCCATAGTTATAGCTATTATATTTGAAGCAGAAGTTTAGTGCTACAAAAGTGAATCGTAAAGCCTTACAAGTAATAATAATTATGGCATGTTTACAATGCTGGCGGTTTTCAGAAGACAATGAAATAAGTTGCGGAGATCAAAAATAAAAGTATATAAAAAAAGAGTAATTATATGGCTATTTAATTTATAGAAATACAATGATAATGATAAAATATTAAACCTGCAAACAAACAATTGTTGGTTTGCATTTACAACGAAACTTGCCTATTCATAATGCTCGGTCACAAGCACTAGATAATCGGATGATGTCGACAGAAAGTATTTTGAAAAGCCGCATCAATTCACTGTTGGAGAAGAGTTTTAATTAATGACTCCGTGTCAAGTTTCTGAATATAAATCATAATTTTTCAATTACTGTCTATGATAAAAAAAACAAAAAACTACAGTAGGTAGATGGATAAGTGGTAAAGAACATGGCGTCTTACGTGTCAGTGAGTTTGACTTTTCTCATTAAAGCTGAAAGCTAACAAAGAGCTAGAGCGGATGTAGTATGGCCCTCAGAATGTCAAGCTCACAACCCTAAACGTTTACGTTATTTAACTTATGCTTAACTTATACGTGCCACCATGTTTCGAGGAAAATCTTTTTTTTTAATATTGATATTAGTGAGTTAACATAACTGTAAATAGATACTGTGAAACGTGTAAGTGACCAATGTAGGCAGTGGAAAACGAGTGAATGACCGAGTGCTTCATCATTTTTACTTTGTTGAACTAAAGAGAATTGAGGTTTATGATTTTAGCGAGGTTGGTGTTCCACTCCAGAAAGCAGGGATCTTAGTTCCACTATAGGCCCCAAGACAAGTCACTGTACTTAGCCCTATAGTAACTATCCTTTGACAGCAAACCACAAATTCTGAGAGCTTCCGGGCAAATTAATGTGCCGGGTCCTATAGAATAAATTTTTTTGACAGCAGGCCATTGAATACAATGGTTTGCTGTGCTTCACTGGTGTACCCATGACTTAAAACGGCACTGCCAGAAAGTGAGATGTCTAGCTGCTGTTTATCACTGCAAATTCTCTTTGTAGTAATTGGGAACATTTTTCAGTTGTCAGTGATAAAGGTAGGAATTTGTGGTGAAAGATGTTAGGTTCAATCAACATTCGACTAAATGTAACATTGTTTTTCTACTTCTCCCTCACATGGCTTTCTGTATCTATCTATCTATCTATCTATCTATCTATCTATCTATCTATCTATCTATCTGTCTGTCTGTCTGTCTGTCTGTCTGTCTGCCTGTCTGTCT
>NC_068983.1:85991157-85992078 GCF_001194135.2 Octopus bimaculoides
ATCTATCTGTCTGTCTGTCTGTCTGTCTGTCTGTCTGTCTGTCTGCCTGTCTGTCTGTCTGTCTGTCTGTCTGTCTGTCTGTCTTTCTGTTTATCTGTCTGTCTGTCTGCTTAAATGTGTGTGTACATATACGTGTGTGTATGCATGAAGCATATATATATGTATGTATGTATGTATGTATGTATGTACACACACACACACACATTTATATATAAGAGGTGGTATCAAAAAGTTCCCGGACTAGTTCCGTAGCGCGCCAGCAGATGGCAGCACACGGTTGCGTGCGCAGTAAGCGCTGGCAGTGACCTTCATGAGCCAGTGTACAGAGTGATGTTGCTATGTTTACTTCACAAGTTGTAAAATTTGTATTTTTGTGTTCACATGTATACTGTAGTCTATGATTTTGTCACGGACAGGAAGTTGGAACAAAGAACCAACGTGACATTTCACGTTAAACTTGGAAAGTCTGCTACAGAGACATTGAGCTCGTTTCGGCAAGCTTACGGCGACGAGGCAATGGATCGTACGCAATGTTTCGAGTGGCACGGGCACTTCAAAAGTGGACATGGTATCGATTCCGCACCTGCCCTATTCCGCACCTGCTCTATTCGCTAGATTTAGCACCTGCAGACTTCTATCTCTTTCCCAAGATGAAAATGCAGCTCAAAGGTTGCTGTTTTAAAACCGCTGTCGAAATCCAGACCCGATTGCAGAAGGTCCTCGACTCGCTTACAGAAAACGACTTCCAGACCGGATTCCAAAAGTAGCAGCAATGCTGGGACTGGTGAATTGCAACGCAAGGTAACTATTTCGAAGGAAGTCATGTTAAAGCTCAGGTAAATAAGTTATTTTTCATTAAACATAATTAGTCCGAGAACTTTTTGATACCACCTCGCACCCCACCATATATATATATATATA
>NC_068983.1:85993363-85997365 GCF_001194135.2 Octopus bimaculoides
GATATATATATATATATATATATATATATGTATATATATATATATATATATATATATGTGTGTGTGTGTGTGTGTGTGTGTGTGTGTGTGTTTGCGCTTGCGCGCGCGTGTATGTGTGTGTGTGTATGTATGTATGTATGTATGTATGTATGTATGTATGTATGCATTAGGATCCTGTCAGGGTAGAAAATCAGAATATTTTCAATGTAGCACTTAAATTGATCTCGTGGCTATCTACTCTTGAAATTCGACCGGTGTAGAAAATCCAGGTACATCATTGGAAAATCCAATGTGCGTGTCTTACGAGGAGTAATAAATAATGCTAATAATAAGAAGAAAGAGTTGAGCACATCTTTAATACTAATTACAAAGTGTTTCGGTACTACTCTGTTGTAAACGCTATTGCACACAAAGACATTGTGCCAATGTAAGAGCGCACCTTTTGATGCAAGCCTAATTAAGTGGCGCTCTAACGTCATCAACTAGAAATATTACGTAACTTTTCACATGAAATCATTTACCTGTAATGGCGCTAAAAGCGGAGTGGTACCGAAACAACAGTAATTAGTATTAAAAATGTGGAAAACTCTTTCTTCGCCTTCTTATTAAGATATTACACACACACACACACACACACACACACACACACACACACACACACACACACACACACACACACACACACACACACACACACACACACACACACACACACACACACAGAGCTAA
The DNA here is from genome assembly GCF_001194135.2 of Octopus bimaculoides. NCBI lineage: Eukaryota > Metazoa > Mollusca > Cephalopoda > Octopoda > Octopodidae > Octopus > Octopus bimaculoides. The sequence goes on from NC_068983.1 coordinate 85,994,093, forward strand.
ACCTCTGTAAGTCCGATCTCACATATATATCTTGTGAAATTGCATCACAAAAATGAGCTTCTAATAGATAAACGTACATAACGCCGAAATATGTATAGCTAACACCCGTCCAGGCAGGAGATCGACTAGAATCATAATTAACACCCGTTTTCTGTAATCAAATCAATGCAGCTTAGGGTATAATTCATCTCAACAAATGGAAAAAGAAGGTAAGGAATATATATATTAAAAGATGCAACCTATTCCCCCTCACTTTGTATATACATGTCGAGCCCAATCACGTGTGTTTGTTCGACTGAATTCTAGAGACATGAGCAATATTGAAAGGTTTTGCAACTGAAACAGTGCATGCATTCTATCAAGCATTGGTTTTCTCAAGAACTGTATGCATTCATTTGAACAATCTCTACATCCGTTCTCACACTAAGTATCTTAATAGGACTGCATGTATACCATGTGGATGAACTTTCCCAAACATCTTGGCACCCGCATCTTCTGTGTTAGCGTTCCCTCTAGGTGCACACTGCTGAAACTACAGTGCGATAGATGATGGTTGAAACACAAAATACATGATCTACAGTATATTTCAACCGGTAAATTATTGTTTGCCGTCCTTATTTGCGTTTCAATGATGTCTACAAACAAGACATAAAAACACAGACGTAAACACTTTTACAAAATGTATTTCACAGATATTTCCAGTAATCTATTCTATACAAGAAGCAATGCAAATGTAAATCACTCAATCTCACTTTTACAATCTCTTTCACTCTTTTCCTCTCTCATTCCCTTTTACCAATTCAAATTATGTTTCAAAGCAGGAATAATTTATTTATCAGTAAATACATTTATGGTTGAATTTTGTTATTCAAATACATTATTAGAAAGACTTTATACATCAAGTTTGTTTCAATTAGTTTTGATAACAATCGTATGCATATTTTATGGCTATTTTCTTTGAATGTTTAATTAATCAAAAGTAAAATGTTACATAAGTGAATTGTAAAGCGCTATAGGTTATAATTATAACATGTTCACAATGCTGATGGCTTTCAGAACACAATATATGAAATGCTGTCATCATGATCAAAGATAAAATGGTAATAAAAAAATGGTAATTATATAACAGTAAGTATAAAACTTTCAAAAGCACCCAGTTATAAACAAGCTATTATTGGTTTGTATTTACGACTAAAACTGCCTATTCATAATGCCTAGTCACACGCACTAAATAATCTGGTGATATACAAAAAAGTATTCTAAAATGTTGTGTCAATTTATTATTGAGTAATAGCTTTAATTAATGGCCAGTCTTTCAAATGAAAATCAAAATTTCGAATTTCTGTTGCTATTAGAATGTACAGTAAATAGCTGGATAAGTAGCAGAGTACATTACTCGATAACTGCTTTTATTGCATCTGTTATGGTAAAAGTTAAAGGATAGCTATAACCCTTGTAAGTAAGTTGTCTTTAAGACACTGAACATGAACGCTACATAATCTGTGCATGCCACCGTGTTCTGGAAAAATTACTTGAATGTTACTGTGACCGAGTTACTATTTGTCATTAGGCAACTTACTACAAATGGAACCAGTTAGTGAAGGCAACGGAAAAAACGAGAAACTGCTGAGCGTTTCGATATTTTCTGTTTTGTTTAATTAAAGTCAGGTGATGGTCATAACCTGAACGATATTTCACAGATGTTTATCACTATAAATCCTTGTTTGTTAAGTTTCCTCCTCCCAGTGGTAATAAATGTAGGAGTCTGTGATGAAAGAAATTAGATTGTATCAAACAGGTGCCTAAACAAAATTATCTTTTTCTCATTGTTTCTCCCACCGCCATCAGTGATGGCAACACTGTCACTAATCCAGTTAAAAATTGAATGGGAGTTATACCTTTCTGAAGATTTGACAATGCAATTGGATTATATAATTTAGATTATATAACTGATAATTATTCTTTGTAGATGAAATGCACGTAAGGCTTTATAACTAAATATTATTTAAAACAAATTCTGCTGTTTTGTCGTGACATATATGCACACACACACACACACACACACACACACACACACACACACACACACACACACACACACACCCCAATTAATGAATGACAATAAGGGTTGCATGGTCACCTTCATCAGCTTACTGCTATTTCTGCTTTAAGTGCACTCAGAGCCGAGTGCTTGTGCAACATCCTATAGCTTTCTCTGCACCATTATGAATGCTTGTAGCTTGGTTTACTCTTTTGCAAGCGTTACAATCTGTCCTCCAGATTTAATAGTAAACATTATTCTTGATCGCTTGTCTCTATAAGTGCAAGCCAGAAACCTCTGCTTGTTCACATTATTCATGCAGATATCAACCTAGAAATGTTTAAACTAAGCAACCACTACATTAATCTCACTAGCCTGAGTATGGCCTGCAAAAGTCATGCTCACTGTAGGTACTCTTGAGGAAATTATGTATGTATGTATGTATGTATGTGTGTGTATGTATGTATATGTGTATATGTATGTATGTATGTATTATGTATGTGTATGTTTTGTGTGTGTGTGTGTGTGTGTGTGTGTGTGTGTGTGTATAGTGAAGGTGCGTGGCTTAGTGGTTAGGCGTATTCTGCTCACGATCGTAAGGGTGTGAGTTTGAGAGTTTGATACCCGGTGGCGCATTTTGTCCTTGCGCAAGACTCAGCTGGCGAAAATGAGTAGTACCTGTATTTCAAAGGGCCAACCTTGTCTCAGTCTGAGTCACGCTGAATCTCCCTGAAAATTACGCTAAGAGTACGTGTGTCTGTGGAGCGCTCAACCACTTGCATGTTAATTTCACGAGCAGGCTGTTCCGTTGATTGGATCAGCTGGAACCCTCGTCGTCGCAACCGACGGAGTGCCATTATGTATGTATATTATGATTTCGCTTAGGCATAGCGATACTAATAACCAGTTATTAGAAGTCAATATACACATGTTTTAGCGCAAAGCGTTAGGTGAATACAAAGCGTAATATTAATTAATGACTGACAGGGGAACAAGAATAATGCAATCAACTTCATAAGCTGTTTCTGCAATAAGAAGCTGTGTACTCAGAGCTGAGTGCGTGTGCAACATCCTATGGCTTCATCGGAGTAATTAAAATGAAGTGGTGAAGGTATGACAATGGTAAAAGAAAAATAAACAATGCAGTACGCTTTCTGTCTGTCTGTGTCTCCCTCTTCTTCCTCTCTCTCTCTCTCTCTCTCTCTCTCTCTCTCTCTCTCTCTCTATATATA
>NC_068983.1:85997492-86000597 GCF_001194135.2 Octopus bimaculoides
TATATATATATATATATATATATATATGGAGAGAGAGAGAGAGAGAGAGAGAGAGAGAGAGAGAGAAAGAGAGAGAGAAGAGCGTTGGTAGTTAGTGAATTACAGTTATTGTTTTTTCTCTATCATTGTAATTATCTTAACCGCTAGAAATTAATTTTGTCTATCAATTTGTCTGTGAGTGCAATAAAATGTTGTCAAATGGATTATCGTATTGACTTCAGAGGAAGATGTTGATTAATTGTCTTATGTTGATTAATTGTCTGGATAGTTAGTATATTAAAGAACTGATTGGTTAAATTGATATTTACAGTTTGTCTATTTGCCTTGTTGTTGGTCTTGCCCATGAAACGGTAAAAATCCATCTCGCATTGCGAGTTTATTTCATAAGTCGATTGTGTATCAAATAATAATATCTGAAGAAGGGAATGGACTCTAAATTTATTGCGTAGATTGCATGGCTTTGTATGTAATGTTAAATAAATGGCACTCGTTCACCGAAACATGCTTAATATTGATTTGATTTCTCTTTTCGTCAATTAAAATTATTATTATTCACTCTGTTTGGATTATAACATACTTATTTCTCATACATGCCTTGGACTGGCGAAGTATTCCTTTAATAATTAATCGAAGGATAACCAATTAACCTTTTGGTTAATTAAAAAGTGTAAACTTTACACCTCATTCGAACACGTTGCTAACCAGGTTCCTGCATGAAGTGGTGAGGCAGTATCCCAGCTTGGTCGCAGCCCAGAAACTACTATAAAATATAAGATAAATGATAAAAGTGATATACATAAAAACATTATTCATCTTTAAAGGTGACGTTAATATTCTGAAGAATTATAATCTTAAGTGTAACTCATCTCAGGACTTAATGCTCTTAGTTGCTACCACGTTTTAAATGTACAGGGCTGGCCAAAAGTCACGCACAAATAAATTCAATACACACTGGAATTGTCGAAGACATGATTCAATTTTTCTAAAATTGAATAAAATAAATAGATAAAATAATGATTGATACACACACAGGATGAACAAAATGAATGATAATGATTTCAAATTTTGGCGCAAGGTCGGTAAATCAATTATACAGACCCCAGTATTCAACTGGTACTCATTTTACTGACACTGAAAAGATGAAAGGTAAAGTCGACCGCGACGGAATTTGAACTCAGGACGTAAGGACGGACGAAATGCCGCTAAGCATTTTGTCCAGCGCGCTCACGATTCTGCCAGCTCGCCGCTGTTTGAATAATAATAATAATAATAATAATAATAATAATAATAATAATAATAATAATAATAATAATGATAATAAGACTAAAACAATACCTATTGTCATAGGTGCCCTGGGAATGACAGCGAAACGGGCTGATTACTACCTAGCTCAGATACCAGGAAACCCCAAGATGGCTGAAGTTCAAAAGATAGTGCTCATGGGAACTGCCTATATCCTACGTAAAATACTGTCTATGTGATCTCAAATTTTAAAACAAACACATAATTTTCTTATGGTTTCTTAAACATTCTCTAGAACAACACTATGTACAAATCCAAATATATGGTACCCTAGGCATAACACCTACATGAACTTCTAACTTGTTGTCTCTTGAGGTCTCTGGGTGAGACTTGGATCCAACTTGTACAAATGCAAAACAAAAGTCAAACATAAAATAATAATAATAATAAATTATAATAATGATGATGATAACTACTAAAGATAGCGAATAAGGAACAGGTGATCAAGTGTGGAACAGGAAAAAAGGACAAAAATGAAATTCAAAGAGAGTACGTTAGACAGACCGAAGAGAAGTCAAATTTGGAGAGCCATTGAAAATGTATGTGGAGGAAAATCCTGGGCTTGTTTAAAAAAGGGCAATTAATATAAGAAACAAAGAGTCTAATTGTAGCAACCCAGGATCAAGCGATAAAAAGAACAAACTACTTGAGAAAAAGTGTATATGGAGAGAATGTGTCAGAAAAATGTAGTCTGTGGAATTTGGAACGAGACAGTGGCACACATTGTTGCAGAATGTCCCAAGTTGGCAAAGGAAGAATAAGAAATGGAGGCATGACCTAATTGTAAAAGCTTAACACTGAAAGCTTTGCCAGAAATGGAGATTTGAAACTGGAGACACATGGTATAAACGTCAGGACGAAAGAGTGCTGGAGTTGAAGAATTGTAAGATTTTGTGGCACTTTCATATTCAAACGGACAAGAAGCTAGAAAGCAATAAACCAGATATAACAATAATAGACAAGGAAAAGCGAACTTGCCACTAATTGATCCATTATGTCCGTTTGATTCCAGGATCGTAAAGGAAGACGGAAAAAAAAGAATATCTATAATCCCTTAAAATTTGAAATTGCAAGAATTTGGAATATGAAAAGTGTAAAGGTTGTGCCTATAATGATACGCAAAGATATAGAGAAATGGTTGAAGGAGATTGGAATAGAATGTCTGGTAAAGCTCCTACAGAAAGTTTGCCTCTTAGGGACAGGGAAGATTATCAGGAGGGTCTTAAGCATTTGAAAGACTATTCAAAGCTCGTGGATACCTAAGGTCACAGAATGTAACCCGCTACCCACATAAATTCTATCAGGAATAAGTATGAACCCGAATCAAATGAACAAGAACAAGAACAAGAACAAGAACAACAACAACAACAACAACACAATATAAAGAAAATAGCAAACGTTTTGGTGGTTGACTTTTGGCCCACCCTGTATATCAAGAGTGCTTTAGGTAATCCGTACTTCTACTTAAAAAAAAAAAAGTAATCTAATTTTTTACAATCACTTTCTTCAACTCTTTCTCTCCCACTCACTTTCACTTACACGAATTGTTTTTCAAAGTAGGAGCAATTATTTTCCCGTAATGCATTTTTAGTTGAATTTTGTTATTCAAATAAATCGTTAGAAATAATTTACGTTATGTTCGTTTCAGTTAGTTTTGATAACAATCTTATCCATATTTATTGCTATTTTCCTTGCTTTGAAGATTTCAATTAAACACAAGTTTTATGATACATCAGTGAATTGTAAAGCTTTACAGGTCATAATGGAGGCATGTCCACAATACTGGTGGATTTCAGAAGACAA
>NC_068983.1:86001066-86005730 GCF_001194135.2 Octopus bimaculoides
CCCCCCAAAATGTTGGCCCTGTGATTTCAGTGGTTCTCAATTGGGGTCCATATGGCCCCTGAAAGTTCATATAAGATTCTTAAGGGTCCACGTAACAAAACAGTAAATTGAGGGTCCATAATAGTATTTTAAGGGTTCCTGTTTTTATTTCTTGTCTTCTATCGTTGAAGGTGAAAGCTAATAAAAAGCTAGAACTGATTTAGTAAAGTTCTTTGGATGCCGATGTCGCAAAGCTAAATTTTCACGAGACTTAGCTTGTACCTTTTCCCAGAGTTCCGGGAAAATTATTCGTATGTTGCTACGAGTGAGCTGAGTTAAATGAGATACTATACAACAGATGTACATGATGTGTGTTTCGTTATTGTTATAATATTGAATTGAACTGAACTGTCAGTCTTGATATGAGCGAAGCTTGTGTTCCCTTCCAGAACGTGAGAGATTTGGTAGTTGTTCATCATTATTTTCATTATTTTTATTATGTTGTACTCAGTGATAAATGCTGGAATCTCTGATGAACGACAATTATCTCAACAAAATTCCATTTTCTTCCAGCGAATAAAAACTCTATTCATAGGAGTAGATACTTTTGTTTCATTTGGTGTCGGAAATCTTGTTACCAAAATTAGTAAAATTTCTTCTCTAGACTTAAAAACAGCAAAAAGCAGTCACAACGTAAATCCAAGGATGAAACAATATATATCAGTATGCACAAATCACTCACCAGCGATCATGCAGAACATTACTACAATACCTTCCCAGTTTCTATTAACTCTGGTGTGCTGTGTACTAGAGTTTAATTTTGTTTTACAGTCTCTTTTCTTCTATACATAAATGACCTTGTCACCCAGTCCATCAAAACCCACTCTTACGATCTGAAATTAGTTACAAAAAAATATGAATGATATGAAATGTTTTGACTTAGTTACGACATTTCAAAAGATATAGGGATGGAATTTGGCCAGGGCAAATGTTCCTACACAATTGTAGAATTATGAAAAGTTACGAAGCGGTCTAGCAACATCTCTAGCAGGCTACTTTCAATATCTGATGAGGACTATTATAGGTATCTGGGGTTGAATGAAAATATATCCTATGATGGAACATAATACCAGGGAATGTTGCGCATGGATGAAAATAATACAGTCTTCATAACTTTCTATATATGATGAATTAGCAACCTACAATGTGTTAGCTGTGTCAGTGTTCACTCCAACATTTGGAGAGCTTAAAGGGACGCCATACATTTTAAACAGGAAAACTATGAACCATTCCCAGAAATTTCACATCAGCAGGCCATCCCTACCCAAACTGAAAGCAAGGAAGCAGAGGCTTAACATTCTTTCAAACAGCCTTTGAATATCGGATCCTATCTTTTCGACGGCATCTCATAACCACTAAATATCGAAGTGATTCTATATATCAAATCTGTACACAAGAAACAAGTAGCCATATGAATAATTGAAAGGGCTTCTTCGAAAATTAATTAGTAACTGATGACTAATGATACATGCCCAGGAAAGTTGTATACCTTCGTCACTCCAACATCAGACGAAAAGCTGGTGGAAGCTCATGCATGGCTAAACTTCACTAGTAGAGTAACTCATCTTCAACTAAAAATTGGTGTATTACCTTGCACTTTGAAGGGTATGCTCTAGTAATCTAAGGACAGGAAATAGCAAAATACCCGATATACAAAAAGAATAGGGATATAAGTAAACACTGAGATATGACAAGCAGTGCTCTCAAATACCCTCACGATGCTGTCTACCTATTACAAGGATGTCGTTGTCTAAAAGCTATGAAATTTAATTGGTAGAAAAGATAGTTCTGACTTTGAAAATATATTCGAAGTTACACTGACGTGGACGGTACTCACTCATGAAATAATACTGGCAAAATGTTCTTGTGGAAGCTGTTTGTCAAATATAGGTACAAGATAGTGGTTTAAGACATCGAAACGAAAGTGTGCACAGCAGTAGATGTTAGCATAATGTTTAAGATGGAAGAAGAAAAAAACATCTATGTTGAATTAATCAGAAATTTGCGAATGCTACATTCATAATGTTACTTTAGATTTATACCTATGGTTACTGGAGTATCTGTTTACGTAACTAAGTGTAACGGAGGGTCTGTGCACAAATCTTGAGCAGCTGGGCTAAAATTTAAAACACCCCCTCCCAGTTAATTAAGAAATGACAATAACAAGTAATTAGAGGAACTGAGGTAATACACAAAATATTTCAGAAGCTTAGTCTGTAACAAGTGCATAAGCAAACATAAACATATGTACAAGTATACACATATGTAAGTCAAAACATACACATCCTCCCATTATTACAGTAGCAGCATTATAGATACTAGCCCACCTGAGACTGCACAACCTGCTTAATAATTCTTTCTACTATAGGCACAAGGCCTGATATTTTGGGGGAGAGGGGGCTAGAGGGGTTACATCGACCTCAGTGCTTAACTAGTACTTAATTTGATCGACTCTGGGAAGATAAAAGGTAAAGTGGACCTTGGCGGAATTTGAACTCAGAACGCAATGCCAAAAGAAATGTCAGTAAGCATTTCGACTGGCGTGCTAACGATTCTGTCAGCTTGCCACCTTCAGCCTGCTTGATAATGATAAAGTTATTTTACTGAATTCTTCGTTATCTTCAAAATTAATTGAAAGAGAAATAACTTATTTTAATAGAAATTTGGTAACAAAAGGTGTAAAAAAACAAAAACAAAAAAAAAACAACATAAACCAAGAACCCTTTTTCAAGTTCAGCCTTACGAGAAGGACAACTCAGAACAATGAGACCCCATGAAACAAAAGATTCACAGACGACAAATATATCAAGCTTATATTCTCATAATCAGCTGCCAAACAGGTATCACTATAGTTTCGACACCTGGGTAGTACCATCCAATCCGGCAGTGTCATGAAAGTTACCTGGGAATTAATAGACAAGAAGCAGGAGCGAAATGTATTTCTATACACAGACACACGCACTACACACATTCATACATATATATCTTTTATTTTGTATCTTTCTTGTTTCAGTGATTAGACTGCGGCCATGCTGGGGCACCGCGTTGAAAAATTTTCAGTCAAATGTATAGACCCCAGTACTTATTTTTATAAGTTTAGTGCTTATTCTATCAGTATCTTTTGCCGAACCGCTAGGTTATGGGGGTAAATACACCGGCACCAGCTGTCAAGCAGTGGTGGGGGACAAACACAGACACAAAGACACACACACACATACATACATATGTATACACACACACACACACACACACACACACACATATATATATATATATGTATATATATACGATGGGCTTCTTTCAGTTTCCGTCTACCAAATCCACTCACAAGACTTTGAGGCTATGGTAGAAGACACTTGCCCAAGCTACTACGCAGTGGGACGGAACCCGGAACAATGTGGTTGGAAAGTAAATTTCTTACTACACAGCCACGCCTGCGTCTATATATATACCGAGGTTTTCTTAGTAGTATTCTTTTACTAGTGTTTTTCCCATCCGCAAACACTTTGTCAGCCAAGACGAAAGATCAACTACCTGGCCATAATGTGAGCTATCCCAAGTTAGACACAAACATGGAAGTTACCTTCGTAGCAAATGCTAAGTTTGTTGTGTCACCCCTCTCGCATTGTCTTGAGCGTTAGTGATAAGTATTCGTTGGCTCTAGACAGGTTTCATTCATCCTTTTGACTGGTGTTGTTTTTGCTCTACTGGGTTTCCAGCAACTGTCCACGCCAGGTAAGCCAGCAAGGGTGCCAATTGTCGAAGAAACATGTGTAGAGTACAGGGATACAGAGTACTATTAGTAGCACCACGACGGGCTTCTTTCAGTTTCCGTCTACCAAATCCACTCACAAGTCTTTGGTCGACCCGAGGCTATAGTAGAAGGCACTTGCCCAAGGTGCCACGCAGTGGGACTGAACTCAGAACCATGTGCTTGGGAAGAAGCTTCTTACCACACTGCTACGTCTCTCTCTCTCTCTCTCTACCTACCCACCTACCTACATGCATACATAATACATGCGTGTGTTTATAACAAAATCTCTAAAACGGATTTTATCTCGAACGCAAACTGTAGCATCTTGCCTGTCAGCAGTGTGTATACATGAAGTATGACATTTAGATGTCTATATTAATTTAGCGTGACTTCATTTGCAGACATTTGATGTGTGTGTGTGTGTGTGTGTGTGTGTGTGTGTGTGTGTGTGTGTGTTTGTGTGTGTGTGTGTGTGCGCGCGTACACACATATTTGGGAGCGCCACATATCGGAGGAAACAGAGCCACAGACAACAGCTAGAAAAATCTGTTAAAAAAGGCTTTGGAAAGAAAAAAGTGTAGGCTTATAAACTCTTATGATGCCAACAGTATATATATATATAGCAATAAGAAAATCGCACCCACTTATTGCACTTGGTATAACACTAGTGTAACAATAATTGGGTACCTTCCCAGCAGTATATTGGATAGATACTCTCCCTTAGTGGGTTGAATCCTCAACCCCTAACTCTCCTGCATTATATATATATATGTAAGGGACGATTATTTATATTTAAATGAGAAGATTGTATGTAATGGCGATAGTAGTTTTGTATCTAATGGCGGGAGGTAGTTTCACTACATATATATAT
>NC_068983.1:86007135-86009976 GCF_001194135.2 Octopus bimaculoides
GAGTATATATATATATATGCTTGCACTCAACAAGCTCAATACATACACATAGATATACATATAAATGCATATACATACACACACATGTACACACACAATCCCTATATATATATATATATATATATATATCCCAGCTTTGTCTGACTGTCTGTCACTCACTCTCTCTCTCCCCTCTTTCTCTCTCTCTCTCTGTCTTTCTCTTGGCCTCTCTCTCCCTCTCTGGCTTTATAAACTACATATTTTGTCTTATTCTAACCTCTTGATGCAAGGGAGATAACCCTTTCAATCAGTCACATAGGCTGCTGCAGACGTGTCTATCTGAGTGTCAAAATAGACTGCTATCACGAGAGCAGTTGTATTGAAGAGGATTCTGTTCTGCTGACATACAACAATATTTTGACGGTAGTTAAAAAATAACATTAATTGTTGCTATATAAAATATCCCGTTGTTGTCTTGTTTGAGACTCTTTTGTAGACATAAATACTGATTTACAAACACGTAACGTAGCCACCATATACGTGCTTACAGACATGCATACATATATACACGCACCTATGTAGATTTATACAAACATACATACATGCATATCTATAATCTCTCTCTCTCCTCCCTTTCTCCCTTTTTATTCTTTTATTTGTTTCAGCCATTTGTGGCCATGTCGGAGCACCACCTTGAAGGGTTTTAGTCAAATAAATCGACCCCCCAGGACTTATTTTTTAAACCTTGTACTTATTCTTCCCCTCTTTTGCCGAACCGCTAAGTTACGGGGACGTAAACGCACCAACACCAGTTATCTGGGTGTCAGTCTGAGGACAGTGCAATTTGAGGGCATGTACCGAGAGTGATAAAAATCAAACATCCAGTCAACATCATGATGTTTGGAGCGATCACAAGTGGTGGTGACGTTATGCGTCCATTTATCTTCATACACGGCTTCAGACTCAACACAGATGCCTACATCAAGTGCCTGGAGGAGATAGTGCTGCCCTGGGTCAAGAGGGTGGCTGCTGGAAGACCCTATGTCTGGCAACAGAATTCTGAACCATGTCACAAAAGCAGGAGAACCCAGTCATGGCTGTCAGATAATTTCTGCGACCACATCACCCCTAACATCTGGTCACCTAACTCCCCAGACTGCAACCCCCTTGATTATTATGTGTGAGGTGCAGTTGAGCGAGAGACCAACAAGACTCCTTGTAACACTAAAGATGAACAAAGGGCAAGGATTATAGCAGCATTCACCAACTTAAACAAGAAGATCGACCGGAAGAGTTGCAGGAGATTCCGAAGTCGTCTGGAGACCGTGATTAAAGCCAATGGCGATTTTATTGAATATATTTACTCTTTAGTATTTCAAGATATTTTCATGTAATTTTAGTAAATATATCTGTTAAAATGAGATGTCAGTGTTATTTTCATTTTTGCTTAATTTAGACGACAATTTACTCATTGCAACTTGAACAGATACACAGAACCACACACACACACACACACACACACACACACACACACACACACACAATGGCATACAAAGCACAAACATTAACATACAGGCGCAGGGGTGGCTATGTGGTAAGCTTGCTTCCCAACCACATGGTTTCGGGTTCAGTCCCACTGCGTGGCACCTTGGGCAAGTGCCTTCTACTATAGCCTTGAGTCGACCAAAGACTTGTGAGTGGATTTGGTAGACGGAAACTGAAAGAAGACCGTCGTATATATAAATTTGTGTGTGTACCTGTGTTTTCCCCCACTCCCCACCATTGCTTGACAGCCGATGTTGGTGTGTTTACATCCCCGTAACTTAGCGGTTCGGCAAAAGAGCCCGATAGAATAAGTACTAGGCTTACAAAGAAAAAATCCTGGGGTCGATTTGTTCGACTAAAGGCGGTGCTCCAGAATGGCCGCAGTCAAATAACTGAAACAAGTAAAAGAATAAAAGAATACCACACGCACACACATGATCACGTACGCAGAAAATTCACACACACACACACACACACACATATGCACATATATATATAGACACATAAAAGACTTATAGACTTAAAATATGCCACAGAAACACAACCATTCATGTGCTTACTGTAAACATACAACCATACATACATACACTAAGCACACGCATACACGCGCGCGCGCACACACATACACGCGCGCGCGCACACACCTTTACCCATTAATCACTCATGGCTCACAAACATTTTAAATACAATTAATATGAAAGCAGCATACTCCTATTCATATATTGGTTTCAAGTTCTGGTACAAAGTCAGCAAATTCGGGGTAAGTTGATTACGTCGACCCCATTGTTCCACTGGTATTTATTCTATCGACTCCGAAAGGATGAAAGGCAAACTCGAGCTCGGCGGAATTTGAACTCAGAACATAAAGGCAGACAAAATGCTGCTAAGCATTTTGCCCGGCGTGTTAACAATCCTACTAAAAAACAAACAAACAAACATACCCATCACCAGTAAACACATACGCACACACATTCATACATTAAACACGTGCAACAAACATGCTTACACATACATACATACATACATACATACATACATACACACACACACACACATACACACATATATACATATGTACATACAAGTTAAACAATAGGGTAAGAAATTGGATATTAATTAATATCAATTTAATACCAGGGAACCAGCACATTAAAAGAATCAGGAAGATTCAGAAAAAGTATCTGAAATCTCAAAGGATTATTGTATATATATATATATAAATATATAAAAATATATATAAAGGAGGCCACTAGGTGGACTGCTAATGTGCTAGAAGAAGATCACATGTCAGACACATGACGTGATCTTCTTCTAGCA
>NC_068983.1:86010076-86013816 GCF_001194135.2 Octopus bimaculoides
GTGTGGTAAGTACCTTGCTTACCAACCACATGGTTCCGGGTTCAGTCCCACTGCGTGGCACCTTGGGCAAGTGTCTTCTACTATAGCCTCGGGCCGATCAAAGCCTTGTGAGTGGATTTGGTAGACGGAAACTGAAAGAAGCCCGTCGTATATATGTATATATATATATATGTGTATGTGTGTTTGTGTGTCTGTGTTTGACACCCCAACATCGCTTGACAACCGATGCTGGTGTGTCTACGTCCCCGTAACTTAGCGGTTCGGCAAAAAAAGAGACCGATAGAATAAGTACTAGGCTTACAAAGAATAAGTCCTGGGGTCGATTTATTCGACTAAAGGCGGTGCTCTCGCATGGCCACAGTCAAATGACTGAAACAAGTAAAAGAGTATATGTACATACAAGTGTATATACAAACACGCAAAATATATGCAAATACTAAATATACATACCATCATCGATTAACTACATACATACCAAATACATATTAAGGAAAATACTAAACGCAGTCACAATACATAACAAGTATGCACATAGACTATGATAAGTACATACGCACTAAAGACACAAGCATCCACTGAATATGGTCGCATTGAACAGACAGACAATCATAGTGTTAAATATCTTCATTTATAAAGGTATGTAAACACAATGCATACATATATAGGTTCAGGCGTGGCTGTGTGGTAAGAAGTTTGCTTCCCAACCACACCATTCTGGGTTCAGTCCCAATTGGGCAGTAGCATGGGCGAGTGTCTTCGAATATTGTCCCAGGTCGGCGAGCTGGCAGAAACGTTAACACGCCAGGCGGGTGAAATGCTTAGCGGTATTTCGTTTGTCTTTATGTTCTGTGTTCAAATTCCGCCGAGGTCGACTTTGCCTTTCATCCTTTCGGGGTCGATAAATTAAGTACCAGTTGCGTACTGGAGTCGATCTAATCGACTGCCCCTCCTCCCCCCAAATTTCGGACCTTGTGCCTAGAGTAGAAAAGAATATTGTCCCAGGTCGACCAAAGCCTCTTCAGTGGATTTGGTGAGCGGAAACTGAAAGAAGCTTGTAGTATGTGCGTATGTGTGTACGTTTGTGTCTATGTGTGTGTCCACCCACCAACCACTTAACAACCGGTGTTAGTGAGTTTGCGTCCCTGTAAGTATCAGGTTTAAAAAATAATTGTTAGGGTCGATTCATTCAACTAAAACCCTTAAAGGCAGTGCCCCAGAATGGCCGTAGTCTAATGACTAAAACAAGTAAAAGATAAAAGATAAACGTAGGCATCAAACATACAGATTTATCTTTTATTTGTGTCAGTCATTGGACTGCGGCCATGCTGGAGCATCGCCTTGAAATGTATAGTGAAACGATCAAGTGCCAGTACTCTATTTTTTAAAGTCTGGTACTTATTCCATTGGACTTTTTTTGCCGAACCGCTAGATTCCGGGCCGTAAACAAACAGCGGTTGTCAAGCGGTGGTGATGGTGGCAGACAACCCTCTCCCCCAAAAGATGTATTTAAATACCATGGAAAACTGCGGAAGAGAATTCCAGACTTCAGAGGTGCGAGGGAAGAAGCTGGTACCGTAAAGTACTTTACGACACTTAGGAGGTTGCACAGTATACTGATGAGAACTGGATGCAAGTCTAGTTGAAACGCTGATAAGTTCTTAAAGGAGGAACCAGAGAAGAGAGCTCAGCTGAAAAATGTCCATGAAAATACTTCTGGAAAAGAGACAAGGGAGCCACACGACGATGATGAGAGAGTGAATCCAATTTAGAAGATAGATCAGGACCAATCTAAGACAAAGATTAAGATTGTTCTCCTCAGTGGTGTAGCTAGACTTTGATGCCCCCGATTCCTCCGAGCCTGTGTAGGTTTATACTTCAGACCCAAAGGATCTACCTCCATAACAACATTGCCCAAATTGGACCATTTCTGTTTTCCGGTTCTACTCTAGCTATGCAACTGGTTCCCTTCCAAAACTTAATTTTATCGATCCCAGAACAATCCTTTCTACTATAGGCACAAGGCCTGAAATTTTAAGGAGGGAGTTGGTCGATTACATCAACCCCAGTGATCAACTGGCACTTATTTCATCGCACTCGAAAGGATGATAGGCAAAGTCGATCTCGGCGGAATTTGAACTGAAGACATAACGACAAACGTCGCCGCATTCAATCCCAGAATAATGAAAGGTAAAGTCGACCACGATGAGATTGAAATCAGGAACTAAAGCGCCATAGTAACTATATGCTGCAAGTTATTTTATTTGACGCTCTTCCGATTTAGCCGACCAACATCCTAATTACGCAATAATAATAATAATAATAATAATAATAATAATAATAATAATAATAATAATAATAATAAGCCTTTCTACAACAGGTACAAGGCCTGACATTTAGGGGGAAGACTTGTCGATTTCATCGATCTAAGTGTTTCACTGGTACTTGAAATTTCAAAATTAAGTGAAAATTTTCAAATTTGGTGTATTGATGTAATTTTTCACGCTGAATTTGTTTCATTTTTACCCAATCAGAAAACCGAATTTGGAAGCTGGCATTTTGTGTGTGATGACAACATTATGAGACAAAACATTCAGCGATTGAAGTTTTAATAAATTCTAATGAATGAAGTCATGTGAAATGTTGGAACAGGCATGTAATACGAGAAATTACAAAAAAAAAAAAAATAAAGACAAAAAGAAACTGAAACTGAACATTAAATTACGAAAACAACAAAGTATAATTCACTTCATGTAATGATCGAATTGCTGGAAAAGGCAGTTAAATCTCCACACAAAGAACATAACGTCTTAAGATGAGGAAGGGCATACTAGATTATGGTAGTTCTAGATAACTCTAAAACTGTGGAGCGGTCAGCATTAGAATGCTCCTTTTGATCATATGTCTGTCTGATCAACCGCATCCTCTTCGGTTTTCGATTTCTCCATAATACTCGAATGGTTACACAAGCTGGCAACGAATGGATAAGTAGACTACGCTACAGCTTGGCTTGTTACTATAGAAACAGTCACCAATATGTCTGTGGCTTCTAATTGGCTAAAATTACCCGAAATTTGCAAACTTTAAAAGCTATTAACTTTTTATTCATTAATTTAAATTAAAATTTCATTTCCATAATCAGCATACAAAACTACATCAATACACCAAATTTGAAATCAATTGGAACGAAATTGAAGGAATTGAAACATGAAAGCCAAACATGAAAGGATCCGAAAGTCTTAGGGTCGATTTGTTCGGCTAAGATATTTCAAGGCGGTGCCTCAGCATGACCACAGTCCAATGACTAAAACACGCAGATGATAAGTGATGAAAAGATTTCTTTCTTTCCTTGGCTCAATTACTATTAAAACCTCTTGCCATTTTTAATAGTAATCGCTTCCTTTTCACTCCGATATCCCCACTTCACCGCCGCTTCCTTATAGGTAAAAAGCAATAACTCGTAGATAATCCAAGTGGGAATAACTTGCAACATCGCCGGTGTTGTGACTAACTGGCTTCTTAGCTGCACGCGATAAACACACAACTACCATCCACACAAAAACAACTCATAAACACTGCTCCTTGGGAATAAAAACAGTCCATAATTTCTCAAAGTTTAAAATAACTCCGCCCACCCAAAATAATTCATAATTTTACTGAACTGAAATAGTAAATTGAAAAGCTCCGCCCATTAAAACAACGTCACAAGCTCCACCTACTACATGAATATATATATATATATA